>NC_072731.1:9874466-10174466 GCF_026930045.1 Uloborus diversus
CGGAAACTTTGCAAAATAAATATTCCAGCAATTTATTCTAACAAAAACTAAAGCTGTGGGGATCATTTGAAGAGGGGGGGGGGGTATGATGCTGATTATACCGCTGAAATTATCAGAGAAGTTTTTTTAAAGAATTTTAGACTATAGGGGAGCTTGTTTTTTTTTTGGGGGGGAAGAGGGGGACACTCGGTAAAATTAAGGGGTGCCGTCGCTCTTGGGAGGATGGGCTTCCCTTACCATGTAATTTGCATATTGAGTTCTGCAGTAGAGAAAAGTCATTGGAAAACTTGAAAGGTAAATGTTAAATTAGTTTATCCCAGTAATAATTGCTAAATCGAAGACATGCCCATGGGGAGGGGGGGATGAGGCAGACTATATAACTGAAACTATCAGACATGTTATTTTAAAGGATTTTAGTCTCTTTAGAGCTCATCACTGGTGCTGCGGTGTCCACCCCTATTCCTGCTATGCAGCTACAGACAAAAATTTTTAATTTAACTGACAGACGAATCAAGGCTTCCCTTTCTCTCGCTGAAAGATTATTGAGAAAAGAGCATTTCTGGCCTGATTACATTCTTCCGCATACTAGACTAAAATCTCAACATTCTTTTCTTTTTGAGTGCCAAAGACTTGCAGAGGCCTTTGAGGTCTCCAACTCCAGACTTGGCATCTATAGACCATCTTCTTATACTTGCCTTCTGAGATATGCTGCAGCTAGGTTTGATCTGGTACAGCCTGTCAAGAAATCACATTCTCATCAGACTGAGACGTACTCCATTGCTTTGGCCACAATACACGAGAGGTACCATGATCAGGATTGGTTTAGGGTTTATACTGACGAATGGGCCACTCCTTCAGCTGGTAGAGCAGGTGCCGGTGCCTACTCCAAACATTTTAGTCTTCAGGAGCCTCTCGACACTTGGGCGGATAACTTCGATGGAGAAATGAACGCAATTTTTATGGCCATCAGATATATTGGAGAACCAGCTGAACAAAATCTTGTTCTCTTTGTTGGTTCTCAGGCTGCGATTCAGACCATTACTGATTACAATCTACATCCTTCAGAACTTGAGCTTGAGTCTAAAAAATCCATTGACTCTCTTTTGCGTTCCGGAAGAGAGGTTACCTTCCAGTGGATCCCAGGCCATTGTGGCATCTATGGAAATGAACGAGCGGACATCTTGGCTAAAGAGGCTGCGTCTCTGCATCCACCTTCTCGCCCGGTTCCACTTAGAAACGCTAAGCGACTTCTCGCAAGCAAAATCCAACAGTCTGCCCTGAGGAACAAAGCTGACGGAAAGCCCTGGGCTTGCCTTCTGGATGATGAACAGCGTACGCTCCTTTATCTCCTTCCCAGAGCCCTGGGAGTTGCCTCTTTCCGAAGCATTACTGGACATGACTATCTACAGGCCCATTTACATAAAATCAACCTGGCAGATTCACCTCTCTGTGTGCTCTGTGAGGGGACTTCTCCAATGACAGGGGAGCATCTTTATAGATGCTCCTCTCTTCATGATATTCATAATTGTGATGACTTCCGTACCCTAACACCCTTTGAAGCCACTTCATTGTTATACTGGACAGCAAGACGCCTTATGTTTGAAAGAACGATGGTGGGCGTAGTTTAAAAAAAAGTCTCTTTAGAGAGGATCCTGTTTTTTTAGGCGGGGTCTTGGTGAAATAAAGGGTGGGGGCAACGCACTTGGACAGAATTGGCAGCCCTAACCTTGATTAGTAAATATTTCAGAAATTTATTATCATAATAATAGCGGAGGAGGAGGATATTTTGAAGGGGGGAGGGAGACTTGAACTTATGTCAATTCTAACTCAAAAAGTAAGTCCTGTAAAAAGTTTTATAAAAAATACTTGACGTCAATAGGGGAGACTAGGGATACTTGATCCCTAGGGATATATGAACCCATAGCCAAAAATATACCAAAATCATTAAGCAGAGATTTGAAACCTGACAATTATATTAAAGTTACACTTGTACATAAAAACTGGCAATATTTTGTTTCTTTTTGCCATTTTGTTTTTACTCAACAGATGATCGTCTGTGTGTGATAAGGGAAACTTTTGTTTAGGAAACCATTCCGAAGTTTACATTATCCGTTAAATACAACTTAAGAAAATATTCCGAAGTGTGATGTTAAAGTATAAACAGTCTTTAATAATTGAGACACATTTTTAGTAAATTGCCACTGATTGTTAATAATAGAACAAGTATGTTTGTAAAAATCGCATATTAGGGATACTTGTTTTCCTTCGTTTAGAGGGATAGATGATCCCAGGGAACAAGTACCCATATGACAGTATAAACACAATGAAAACAATATAAATGTTGTTTACTTAGCTGACATTAACTTAAACATTCAAAACTTTGTTAACATAATAACATTTATCATAGTTTAAGTGATAGATTTCAACAATCACCACCGTAGATATGCTAAACAATTAAAATATCAGTTCGCACTTGTAACCCACATAACACCTCAAACATCTAAACATAAACTATTTTAACTGATAAATAATGTTCTGAACAACCAAATGAGCTTGAACAAGCTCAAATCGATGTCAAATCTTTGTTTGAAAGAAAAAATAAATGATTTTACTACAGTTCGATTCACAACAAAAAAGTGAGTTGCCCATTATGTTGACCCATTAGCGGACAGAATGCAAAGTTGGATCTCTAGAGTTTGTAATAAGTTTTCTGAAGCGCAAAGGTAATATGTTTAATCAATCTATTTTTCCTGAAAAACTGACAATATGTTAAGCTGCACACATCCGGTTGGGTTGAGCGGATTTTAAAGAACTACAAGAAACGAATTGCTTGCATTTGACTTTTCAGGTTTTGAAAACATATAAACCAGGCTTTCTTTTTTATGAGTACACTGATACTTACATTTTTCTTCACTCTTTTTTAAAAATTAATTCAAATGACGCAACTCTTAATTTTATTATTGCAATACAAGAAGCAAATAAGATGATTTTCATGCTTGTCATCCTATTTTTTTTTATTTGTTGTAATTTTAGCTTCATTCCGCTACTTAAAAAAATAGTTTTTTTTCTAGAATATAGTATTGTTCACAACTGTATTGGATAATAAGTAACATGATCAAAAGCATCATAAGTTCATGAAAGTTGTGTACATTTTTTTTTTTACAAATGTCTAGTGAAATTTGAAACTATGTTATTTTGTGTCCTCATTATTATAGTCTAATATAGAAAATTAGAAATTGTGTTTTTTTAGAAACATTATGTAGAAAAGGAAAATCCATAAATAAATTGCCGATCTAGTGAAAAGTCTATGTATTTTCTCAGTGGGATCAAGTATCCCTCATGAAGGGATCATGTATCCCTTGATGTGGGGATACATGATCCCTTTATGAAATTTTTGAAAAAACAATATTTTACCAAAAATCAATCTGTTTCATTTCAACTAAAAAAAATACTGTCAGATAGAGGAAAAAGTTACTTTTGCTCACGTACTTAAAAAAAAAGAAAAACTGATAATTTGTAGCAGAGAAAAAAATTGAAAACCAAACTGGGGATCAAGTATCCCCAGTCTCCCCTTACATGATATCATCCGTTGTTAGTGTCGTTTTTACCACTACATTAACAAAGTAATAACTTCATCTGCTGAATACAGAAATAGTCTTTGCTTTAGAGTTCATTCTGATGTCGTAGCAATATTCCAAATGAAAAACTCTCCTTTCATTCTCGTATTCAATGTTATTACGTTACCTATCTCTAGAGCGAAAGCCTTTCTTAGGAAATAAATATTGCTGCAAGAAACGCTGCAATCGAAGGAAAGGAATTTCAATGAAATTGAACTTCCTTTCGAAAGCATTCGTTGGCAGATGAACTTAAAATAAAGCGAAAAATCTTCTTTCCAACTTAAAGAATATAGATAGACTTTCCAAAGTTTCCCATAACGTAAGCTTTGAATATTAAGGGATGCAGTTTTATTTACTCGAGATGGTAAAATAAAAAGTTCTGAGGGAATTTGCTTTCAACGGCTCAAGATTTAGGTTTTAAGTCTTGAAGAGAGTATTTTCTCCTAACCAAATAAAAACTTACTTTGGCTTTTAACTGTACAGAGAAAATTTACAGAGTTGTTTTTTTTTCTTTTTTTTAAAGTTTTGAGGTTTATTAATTTACGAATTGAAAAAAAAAAAAGATCAGAAAATATAGTATGTCCCTAAAATAATCAGTAACTATATTTATGGTATGTAACTTTTGAGCACATATATTTTTCAATTTCGAAACTTCTTGTTTTCTTTTCTTTTCTTTTTTTTTTCAGTCTTACATGAAAGTGTTATCTACTAGAGGTAACCATAAACAGTGGCCCAGCTAAGTTCCAATTATTTTACTCATAAATAAAAAAAAAATGAAAAATGCTTGTTCACGGAAATAAAAAAAAAAGAAAAAACTTTTAATGTTTAATAATTGAGGCCAATTTTATATCAAAGTAGGGAAATTCCATGTCTGATCAACCACCTTCTGGACCTCACCATTTTCATTTTAATGAAATTTGGTGTGAGGGACACATATGACAAGATCCTATCAATTTTTAGAATTCTACTTTAAAAATTTTACGAAACACAAGGCTGTTAAAAAGCTGAAAAAAAAAACGAAAAAGACGGCAAGATGTGACATACAAATGACTGTAACTTCTCTCCTAGTTATAGTAGAATAAAAATTCAAAACCATTGTAAAGCTTAAAAATAGAGCTTTCTATTGATATAAAACATGACTTTCTCGCGACAGGTTTACGTTTCCAGGTCATTTGCCGTGACTTTTGACCTTGAATATCTTAAAACATGCCCCCTTAAAATTTCTTCAAATTTCTTCAAAAAAAAAAATATATATATATATAGCTCTGACACTATTTTTCCACTACACCAAAACTTATACTGGGATCGCAATGTCACGGTACTGAAAAAACATCAGGAATGTTCACATGTTTTACATCGTGGAAGTAATTCCTTACGTTAGGTCAGTCACCTTCTTGACCTCTTCACCATTTCCGACTTTAATGAAATTTCGTGTGAAGGATACACATGACAAGATAAGTAATTCTGCCAATTTTCAGAACTCTACTTGAAAAAATTTACGAAATACAGGGCTGTTAAAAACTTAAAAAGAGAGAAAAAAAATGAAAAGTTGCGACATGGAAATGACTGTAACTTTTATCCTAATTATACGTAGAACAAAAAATTAAAAACCATTGTAAACTTAAAGGACAGAGCTTTCTATTGGTATAAAACATGACTTTCGCACGTGAGGTTTGTTTCAAGGGTACACCGTGTGTCAACGGTGTGAACGTTTTCAAGTGTTCACTATGGTTCAATTCAGTGACCTTGATTGTCTCAAAACACGTCCCCTTAGAATTTCTTTAAAAATATACATATTATAGCTATAACTATTGTTTTCTAAAACTTAGTCTGGGGCCGCAATGTCAAGGTATTGCAAAAGAAATCAAGAATATTTACATACAACTTCCCGTAACTCGAACAATTGATAACTCGAAGCTATTAGCCGGTTTTCCTTGGGAATTTTCGAGAGTGATAAAATTAACATTTTTTTTTTCTTTCCGAGTTCTTTTATTGATATTTTATTAAGTTATGCTTTTGAAGATTGATTGTGATACTGTCCCATAGAAAAAGAAAGGCACATTTAAAATAACAGTACCGTAAACGCAAGCTACTTTGGTCTTAGGAATCTTCTTTGGCCTAAATGGAGAAAAAGATACAACGATTTCTGTCAACCTTCTGGGCGCAAGTTTTTCAACATACTACTTAGAGACCATCCCCAAGCCCAAGCAATCAATTATGTATACCAAGCAGTTCTATAGCTCTGCTCAGGAAGCAACACTAGAGGTTCTGCGTTCCTTGTGCTAATACATGTGCCTTTATAATCTCTCAAACTTCTCCATGTAGAAGCAGTTCTACGTCAGCTAAGAGTTTTTAAATACGTATTTATGAGCGCTATTTGATACTCTATACCATAGTACAGTTGTACTTCTTATTTCTGTTTTTTTTTTTTTTTTTTTTTCAATTTGACAATGACAACGTATCTCTTAACCTAAAAATGACGACCTCTTTCGGCTCTGCAAAAAAACTTGAACAAATCCGTCAGAGAGATTTGGAAAAGTAAAGAATAGCTAAAATTAACACTCTAAACAGGAAAAACATAAGAAAAAACCTGGAATCCTCGGCAACGGATAAGGAGAGACATTGCATACTTAATTCATCAGGGCTCAGTTATATGGCTTTTATTATGTTTTATTTTGAGCGAATCAGCTCAGGTTTTCAGTGATAGCTGTTGATGTGAGAGAAGAAGTTAATATCGAGAGCATGGAAAGCACCTGTAAGTTTTGGAAGTGGCCGACAATTTAGGATCCATTGTTTTACGAATGGTATTCGGTTAGTAAAATAGCTCCTAAAACTATTGAAAATATGACCGTTTTCCGTTTCCAAGACAATAACTAGGTATGCAAGCATTTTTTTAAATAAATTTTCTTTTCTAAAATAACGTGCGACTCAAACTTTTTTCCTAATGAATTTTTCTTTCAAATAAATAGTTTTCGTATGAATATACAACTTTCTCCGACTCTAGATAGTTCTGCAATGATTTTAAATAGGAAAAAATACTTTAGGCCAAAGTAATTCAAACGCAAGGGTAATATTGACCACCATAAAAAACAACAATAAAGGCTAAAAATACTTGGAAACATTCTGATCAATATTCAAAAATTAAATTAAGAGCTATCTAGATGTGTAAAACAAGTTTCCACAGCTTAGAAACATGAATAGCTATAAATTATTGAGAAAAGATGAGAAAATTTCCAAACTGTGAGCCAAAGTAGCCCGCGTTTTCGATTGACATCAAATAAGTTAAACTAAAAACTCTTTAAAGATTCTATTTTTAGCTAATACCGAAAAAAAAAACGATATTTTATCTCAGCATATACTAGTACATTACGAAATTACAAAATAGTTTGAAATACCGGCATTGCAATCACTATTTTCACCTTGTATTTCTTGTTTCTAAAAAAAATATTAAAATAATCTTCGGTGCTTAAGAAAATACAATATTCTTCTGTATTGATGGAACTACCCAATATTTATAAATATCGAAGTCTTTTGAAATTTACATTGTTTGATTGAAAAACGAACCATATCTCATTACGATCCTAAATACACTTACAAAAAACACAATCTTTTTATTATGCCAAAGAAATGGATATTTTGACACTATTATGTTTAGAGGCTATTTCTGTGCAACTTTATTTCATTAAGTCACCGGAAATACCATTAGTTGTCATCACTATTGATCAGTTAATGATCAAAGTCGGCGTCATTAAGCAAGACAGAGGGAATTATACAAAATTAAGGAAGGAAACGCATTTGCGACTTATATTTAAATGCATCAAGCTTGGTACATTATATTTTACTTTTATTGTTTCAAGCAACGTCAAACGTAAGGTACCATACGGTAGAATTTTTTTATCAGAATAATTTGAAGCTTTCGAAGTCCTGGTAGTTTTGTATTCAAAGATAAAATATGTATTTATCTCATGTCGTTTAGTGTTGTGTCGTAAGGTGAAAAACACTGAACGGATCCTATGACACCTGCAGCGAATAAAACGTTTTGGTTGTTCTGTCGCAATTGATCAAGGTTAGCCTTAAACTTTTATTTTTGAACTTTTCATTCCGCCAACCGCTTTCCGGATCTGAAGTGAACTAAGCGAGATAAAATAAATAGAATTGATGGAACACGAAAAAATGATTTTTATGGAGTCCAATTTGTAAATTTGTTATTTGAAGCAGAAAATAATTTTGTTAATATATTGAGTTGTCTTTTAGATAGTACTGTGCATTTTCTTTAGTCAATTTCAATACCTCTCTTAGCAATTAAAGATGCAAACGCCGAAAAGAAATCGGGAAAGGGTAAGATTTTTGCCGTTTAGTACAGTTCTACTTCAACTAATTTGATATTATAAAAATAAAACACACACACTTAGGGCCTTGTAATATTAGAAGATCTATGGCCGCTCTACCTTATTTTACTTAAGTTGTCCTGAAATATTGTATAAAATGAATCCAGCTCAGTGTATTTGATAAGGAATGTTTTTTTTTTTAAATTCATATTTTATTTTTGTTTTCAAAAGCAACATCAATCCTTTGTTATCATACTGAAGTATTTGTAGCATTAATCGGCAAACGACGTTTTTACTTCCTTTTACAAAAAAGGAAGTATTGTATTCGCGAAAAAAAATTCACACAAAAATCGACATTAATTTCCAATGTGCTCACACCCGAATGAATGTTGAGTTTTTTTTTTTTTTTTTTTTTTTTTTTTCGACGTGAACACACGTGGGTAAGTGCCTAAGAACGTATAGACACGCGAAATATCCATTTTGACGATTCCCAAGTTAGTTACAACGAGTTTTCTCGTGACGTCTGTATGTACGTATGTATGTATTTGCGTCTGTGCGTATATGCCTATGTGCGTATGTATGTCGCATAACTCAAGAACGGTATGTCCTAGAAAGTTGAAATTTTGTACGTAGACTCCTAGTGTGGTCTAGTTGTGCAACTCCCCTTTTGGTTGCATTCGGGTGTTTTTAAGGGGGTCTTTTGCCCCTTTATGGGAGGAAATCATTGTTAATTTCGATGTAAACTCAAGTGGTGTTACAATATGGCGGACACTTAGCGATATATCGCCAGTCTTTTGGTCGCAACTTGGCAACAAATTTGGCGCTTTTCTTTTAAAAATCTGGTTTCAATTTGGCCACTCTTGGTGATATTAAGAGACTCTTGGTGATATTTAAAGAGTAAACTATTGAATCACATTAATATTACCTATAATGAGAAAATGACATTAAATTGGAGTAAAAGGAAGTCATATGATGCACACATCAGCTCGTTTTCTTTTAAGGTATCGCTTGTTTTATGAATTAACACTAATAGTCACTGTTTTAAAGTACGAATTTTGTTTTTCATTAAGTATGGCTACTATATAGGCCCTTCTGCAGGAAAGTGGTCAATGGGGTAAAGTGGTCATATATCAAATAAAGGGTATTCAGGGAGAGACGGACCACCCTGTGAGATGGACCAGTCAAAAATTTCGTTATTGCGCCTCTCAATAGATGAAACCACTATTTCAGTCAGATACGAAAAGACATTTTGTATGACATGCTGCTGTTTGTTTCTACAAAACAAAAAAAATTTTATCTAAAAATCATTGTTTCTTTCTGTAAGTCGAATAATTGTTTTACATAATTATAATTATACAATCTAAGCTATTGTATTAAATGTTGTCTAACTGCTTTTGATACTAAAGAAAACATAAATTAATTTTGTGTTCTGTTTTTAAAGAGCAGCTGGCTATAATTAAGAAATTTTCTCTGTAATTCTTTGCAGAGCATTAACGCATTCATGATCACTTGCGTCATTTCCATGATAGAATTTTCCTTCACTAACAAATAAGAAAGATCATTTCTATTGTCTAGGAATGGCTGAAAATTGTAAACGTTTTTGGTTGTGTGTCACCGAAGTCGGTATCCTCGTTGGTTTTGGCCTCCTTTGTCACTCCTAAAAACTCTTCTTTCAGTGAGTTCTGAGCTGTGGGAATTTATTAACTTTACTTCTTGAAAGAGCTCCGGAACCAATTGCATAAAATGTCTCCAGGGGCCCAAGCTCTGTTATTAGCAAGCCAAAATGCAGTTGATTACGCGTAATCTGCAATCTTTAGGAGTTTGGATTTCGAAAGAGGGGAAAATTTGATCTGTTCGCATTGCTGCATCCACGTAAAACTGAAACTCATCCGCGTAAAATAAAATAAAGGTGTCAAATCTTAAACCGCGTATAATCGACACCGCTTAAAACGAGGTTCTACTGTATATAAATTATATCAGTACAAGATTGTAATTAGATTATACATGAGAAATTCTTAGCATTTCTTCTGCAACCACAGTTTTAAATTTTTTCTAGTAGGATAATTCATGACTCCTCTACTTCCCTCCTCTCAAAAACCTGTTGAATTTCTGTACAAAAAGAAAAAGCTCAGAGCTAGATGTATTTCACATACATTGAATAATTAGATATAACTTAATCATTTTTCGCCTTTGTTTTTTAATAAAGTAACATTACCCCCGGAACTCTCTTTGGGTGTAATATTTTCCAATCATGTACTTTAGATAATGTAGACATAATTGAGAATCTTTCTTCAATATATTCTTAAGAAACATAACATTGAAAATTATAACACCTTCCCTAAAGATACTGATGACGCCGAGTAGTGAAACGTGCTTGGTGAACGAACTTTTTATCAAAATTGACAGTCAAAATTTGTAATTTATTTAAATGTTACAAAAAAATTATTGCTTTTTATGATGGTTTTACATTAAATGTCTTTAACTATGACCACTTTTTCCCACCCCAGGTCATCTACAAATATGGACATGAAGATGCCATTAAGATATTTGAATCAATTTTTTTCTTCTAAAAATTAAGAACACAATGTATTTTTTGTTAATGTACTGAAATATAAATGAAATTTGAAATTTAAAGAAATTTTCGTACTTATTATTTACCAAAGTTGAAAAACCTGGATATTATCATGACTTTCCGGCACCGGACCCTATGAATCTTATATTTCAAGCATGTAAAAGTACATTTTTACAGCGTCATTAATTTATATGCTAAAAGGCATTTATCTTTTTTATTTTGTTTTATACATCTTGTAAATTCATTAAATCTAGCTCCTTTAAATTACATATTATTCTAATTCAGTATTTTAATGTATGTGTTATTATCGCTCGCATATTATCCTAGTAACCGACAGATTCATGATGGAGATGACTAGGAGAATATCCGCCAATATTGAAGATAATTTGATTCCTTTAACACTTTTGTCTTCTTGTATTCTAATGGCGAAAATGTAAATTTCCTGATTTCCTGATTAACTGAGAAACGGAAGGAAGGTTTAAATTCAGGTTTGATTCCTGTAGTAAACAAAATTACTTAATTACTCTATTTGAACTAATTTAATATTTTCGGAATAAAATACACAGCGCCTTCCTAAATAAATGATGAGACTTTTGAATAAGAAGCAAAGGAACACAATGGAAAGAACATATATTGCATTTCTTTACAGTTAGATAAATGGAATTGTTGGAAAAAGTACTTCGAGCATTTCTGACTATTCAGGAACTCATGTATAAGTTCTATTTCCATGAATTGAAGAAAGGGTTTTAGTGTTTACTCCGTGTTCGAGTTCATTTCGAATTCACGGAAATTTTTCTTTACATATTAAATAAATGAAATGGAACAGCAATAATAGGGATTAAAACTAAACTACAAACACTTAACAAGAAATTTTGCCAAGCGTATTTTTATTCATAAACTCACATCCTTTTGCACTGAAACCCCTTGAATATTTTTTGCAAATTTGCTTTTTTAAAGCTCCGGTTTATTTCGCTTCTTTAGCCAATAGATATTTTTCGTTTAATTCCTTATCCTTTAAAGATTTCTAAAAGTTATACAAAATACTGCTTGTATACTCTGTTTCATCTCTCTCTCTCTCTCTAACTAATATTTTGATAGTAACAAAACCCATTAAAGTGCGAAGTTTTATGCATTTCGATGTTTTAAAACTCAATTCATTGTGAAATGCGTAACAAAACAAATGCTAAGGAAAGTTGTCCTTTGTTATATTTTTTAATGTACTTGAAATATACAGGTATAAGACAAAATGATAGGAACACCCAATTAAAATTGAGTCTTCCTTCGACCGTCCAATGAACTACAGCAATGTGTTGCAACAGTTTTGCCACCAAGTGATGGTGGTAATGACGATATCAATCAAGCATTTGGCAGAGTGAGGTTTGCATGGAAAAATTATGTGTTTAGCAAAGCGTGATTATGTCCGATCTCTCCGACGTGAAAAAAAGCATGATAATTGGCCCTTGTTTCGCTGGAGAGCCAGTGTCCAGAACTGCCAGTCTTGTGAGTGTTTCAAAGACCATTGTGTCAAGGGTTATGACAGATTATAGTCGAAGTTGAAGGATCGCGATAGACGATTGTTGAACAGGAATATCTCCCGAAAACGCAAAACTACACCGTCTCTGATAATGTCCTAAATGAGTACCCGCCTTCAGAGCCCCGTATCAAGGAAAAATATTCAACGGGAGTTGCATGCTGCGCACATTCATAGCAGGGTAGCAATTCCAAAACCGTTAGTTTCGGAATAAAATTCTATGAAGTGATTACATTGGTGCAGAGACCACCTAAATTGTAGACACAACTTAAATGGAAACAAGTCATATGGTGGGACGAGTCATCATTTACTTTATTCCAGAATATCGGACGTGTGATCCTCGGGCGAACACGGGCAGAAGCATATCATATTGACTGTTTGGTTCCTACCGTGAAGCATTGGGGGGGGGGTCTGTGATGATGTGGGGAGCAATATCTTCCCGTAGATTGGGACCTCTTGCTGTCCTGAGGGGAGAGTCATAATTGAGCACTATCGAATCTTTCTCGCAGATCATCTGCACTTTAATCTTCAGACTCTCTTTCCGGGAGAACGTCCGGTGTTCCAAGATGACAAAGCCCCAAAGATACCACTATGTTCAAACATGGTTGCATGAGCACAACTATGAAGTGAAACATCTAACGTGGTGTCCCCAGTCACCTGATCTAAACATCACTGAGCTTTTGTGGGGGTTTTTAAAGAACGAAGTTCATGCGCGGTTTCCTCCTCCACGCACGCTATCCGAACGCTTACGAAAGGAGGTAAATTATTTTCCAAAAGTGTTGGCAACCTTAATTTGCATTGGTTTTTCATCATTCGTTCTTTCCTTCTTGCAACAAGATCGCGTCAGCAGAATATGCAAATTGCCAGTAGCATTAAAGCTCCCGGCACTTTGCCCCATTCTCTTCCTTTTCTATTTCAACCCAAATCAGACTTGGTTGTTTTTTTTTTTTTTTTTTTTTTTTTTTTTTTTTTTTTTTTTTTTTTTTTTTTTTGGCAACTCAGTTGAGTCTGTCCGTTTTGCCAATAGCTTCGGCTTACAGCTCTTAACATGAATGTCATAGTTCTATATGTTTAACGTTTCATACTTCAATTTAGAATGTTTGTTTCAGAAGTCATTTAAAGTATAATGAGCTACTCAATATTGCAAATTCTCAATATTTCGTTTAACATGCCATTGTATATATCACTAGTGGTACCCGCACGGCTTTGCCCGTAATAGAAAAACTAAAAGGTCTTTTGGTTCGCCTGTATATTTACAAATAATGTATGGTGAATTTTCTCGCCAATTGGCTTGTACCCATGTTACGTTTCCACGTTATGATAATTTCGTATCTCGCCAATTGGCTTGTGCCCATGTTACGGTTCCACGTTATGATAATTTCGTATCTCGCCAATTGGCTTGTGCCCACGTTACGGTTCCAGGTTTTGATACTTTCGTATCTCGCCAATTGGCTTATGCCCACGTTACGGTTCCACGTTATGATAATTTCATATCTCGCCAATTGGCTTGTGCCCACGTTACGGTTCCACGTTATGATAATTTCGTAATTTACTCGTCCATCTTATGATATTTTTGTTTCTTAAAATTGGAATAGAAAAAGAACCACATCGAATTTTTGAAAAATCGCTTCGAGGTGCACACCCCCATGCTAAAAACTAACTTTGTACCAAATTTCATGAAAATCGGTCAAACGGTCTAGGCGCTATGCGCGTCAAAGACATCCTACAGACATCCTCCGGACAGAGAGATTTTCAGCTTTATTATTAGTAGAGAAGATAGTCATAATAAACAAGTTACTTTTAACTTTGGCTCTTCTTGATGTTGCACAAGATAAATAAGTTTTTTCAAGAACTATCACACGTCCTGGTTCAGCTTCCACTAAAAGTTAATAAGCTGAGCACTTTTAAAAACTCACAGTTTAACACGAACTCGAGAATGTCTTGCACGAGGAATGGGTGCGAATTCCAATGAACTATATTTCACACCTTTATTTGTCAGTACAATGTCGAATACAAACTGCCATTCGGGCAAAGGGTGGCCCAACCCCTCACTAATAAAAGATTTTCATTTTTCACAGGCGGTCCAATTATTTTGTCGTATACCTGTATATTCATATTCTTGTCATTTTTTCCTCAAACGATCTAATGTAGCCTAGTGGAGCGCAACCTTTTTTACCGGAGAGTCGCACCCCACGTTAAGAATAATCTTGCGGACCTGTCCACATACTATAGGGTTTAAATATGTTTCATTAACACAAAAAATGTAAGAAAATTACTTACCATGAATTGTTATTAACATTGCCTGATGCTTGTTTTGAAACACGAAGTTTTCATCTGTTTTTTAGGAACCAGTTTCTGATTACAGAAAAACATCGTTTATCCGGCCCCTTTTTATTTAAATCTGCGGTTTATTCGGATCACATTTGTAGAGCTTTGAAAAGATTTTTATTCGAAAAAAATATCTTGAGGTATGATAGCTAAATTATAAGTGCGCTAATTATTCGCTTTTTATTTATATACACACGCACACACACACACGCACACACACAACTCCTATATAGATCGCGCAGTTATAGAAATCTAAACACAATTGTGAACTTGGCGTGTCAGGCTGACACTTCTGCAGCTGAACTATAAATAATGTAAAGTGTTTGATTGAATAATATAAAGTGAGCATTGTGCGAATCAATCCAATGTAATTCTGTAACAAAGAATTTTTCTCCAGTGGGCTTTTGTGTATATTGAAAACATTAGTTAATAAAAAAAAAATCCGCTACCATATACGTTTTTGTCGACCCAAAATTAGTAGGAATTGGCTATTAAAAACCAGGAAGCAGACAAATGTTGTTTTTTGTTGATTAATGTAATGGATGATGAATTTCTCGCCAATATGCTACGTTAATTCGCTCATCAATGTTATGGTAATTTGCTCGTCCATTTAATGGTAATCTACTCGTCCATGTTATGATAATTCGCTCGGCATTGCTAAAGAGGAATTAAATCCACCAATGGTGGCTTAAAATTGAAACTAAAAAAGATCGAATTTTTGAAAAATCGCTTCGAGGTGCTCCCATGCTTCCAACTAATTTTGTGCCAAATTTCATGAAAATCGGCAGACCATTCTAGGCGCTATGCGCGTCTCTCAGCTTTCTCGTCTTTCAGCTGTATTATTAGTAAAGACTATGATTAATTGTTGCGAATTTGATGCTAAATAGGTAGAAACTTGCATCTAAAAACAGATAGAAACTTTGTATCAATAAAATAAAAACGTAGCAAGAGTAACAGCCATTTATAGTTTGTAATTTTCTACTGTTTTCTAAATTTTCCTGTGTATCTATGAAAAAACTATTTTAATACATTTTAATTTGTAATGTGTTTTAATTTGTAATGTGTTCCAACCCGCAAGATTCGTCTTTGAAGCAGGTGTGGCGTTTGGGTACAAAAAGGATAGGTACCACTGCACTCGTTAAACTTATTTACGTTCTCTGGCAATACATTGATAATGTGACATATGTAACTCTGCTTTTGAGGTTCAGATTCAAAGCTCAATTTCTTCAATGCAGTCAATTTATGGAAGAAAAAAAATTGTTAGTGACTTATCCTTTTTCGCTCTCATGCAATCTGTTTATTTCTGTGAGCAGAATTTTAGGGAAGCCAATGCAAGCTAAAAAAAAGCTTAGAAAGCATTAAACCTGAAACATTACTGTTTAACATTTCTTGTTCAAGAAAAAAAAAAACGCAGTCATCGTGCTTATTTCTCAACAACGTAATATTTTCAAATAGCATCGTAAATTCTCCTTACTTATGTGGCAAATATAATCCTTTAACTTTGCAATTAGATTGAATAAGAAACAGCACTTGCAGATTACTTATTATTCTACAAGTTGCTCTTCCCCACGAAAGAAGCTTTTAAGGTGATTAAAAAACATCTAATACCTCCTCTCACATGCAGTAATCGAAGCAGTAGCATTGACGTCATGACTTCATTTCCCAGAATCAATAAAATTATGCATGCAAACTTAATCTCATACGATACACCAGAACACGAGATCCACTGAGCGCATTTAAAACAGACAATCGATAAAACATTCCTGTAGTTTGAAGTAAAAAGCACTAAAAAAGAACTCAAACCCTGGCAGAAAATGTAAAGAGTTACTGAATGAATTTGCATAAATTCTCAACATCTCTTATTGTCTTTACTATATTAACGTTAGATCTTTATCTCTGTAGTTAACCGTATACTGAAACTAACAACTGTATTATTTTCACTGGCGCTGTTCCCGGAACAGTTACAATTTTGGATTCTACCTGTCAGTAAAAAGACAAGAGCAAATGATGAAAAAGAAAAATAATTTGAATTTTGACATCTTGAACTCAATTCATGTCTTTCGCAATCACGCGTGTGTGTATGTAGGCATGTGTGTTTTTGTGTGGGGAATATATGTGTTTGTGTGTAGGGGGTATGTGTATGTGTGTGTAGGCATATGTGTTTGTGTCTGTGTGCAGGCATGAATGTGTGGGTAGTTGTGTGTATGTGTGTGTATGTTTTTGTGTGTGTGTATGTGTAGGTGTCTGTATGTATGTGTTTGTGTGTATGTGTTTGTGTGTATGTGTGTGTGCGTGCGTGCGTGTGTGTATTTGTGTATGCATGCGCTTGTGTGTAGTTGTGTATGTATGCGCGTGTGTGTAGGACATGGATGCAACCTGGAGACGACTTTCGCTATAGGAGCAGCATCATGAGGAGCCGGTAGACGGTGATGGTGCGGAGGGAAAATAAAATGATACGACGTCAAAACAGTCAAACGAAAGCAATAAGCAATCGTGATTGCTCAGAAAAAAAACTAACACAGCAGTAGATTTTATTAACTCTCAGAGGACACACATTGGGGATGCATCGATAAGCAAACTGGTCGATTACCGATTACCGATTAATTGGCAGTCGATAATCGACCGATTAATCGGCAGCACTGATTAATGATCATAATGATTGTTTTTAGTTCTACCTATTTCTCCATCATTGTTTTCTTGCATAATTTCCTCTTTAGAAATAGTTAATAGTTTACTTCTGAGGGGTGATTTATTTTTCTCCAATTTCCTATGTTTCTCATGATTGTTTTAAAGTTTCATCCAATTTATTCGAACCAACTATCATATATTATCTTTACTAATAATAAAGCTCAAAGTCTTTCTGTCTGGATGTCTGGATCTCTGTGACGCGCACAGCGCCTAAACCGTTCGGCCGATTTTCGTGAAATTTGGTACAATGTCAGTTTATAGCATGAGGATATGCACCTCGAAGCGAATTTCTTTCGAAAATTCGATTTTGTTCTTTTCATATTCCAATTATAAGAACATTTTAACGATGAAATTATCACAACGTAGAAGATTAAATTACGAAATTATGATAACGTGGAGCCTTAAAATGGGCGAGCAAATGAACATAGCCAATTGGCGAGAAATTCATCATTCATTATTTGTAAATGTGCAGGCGAACCAAATGACCTTTTAATTTTCTACTTAGGGCAAAGCCGTGCGAGTACCACTAGTTGTTAATAAAGTTACATTATATTAACAATATATGAAAAATAGAGGTAGTTTGTCCTCAGCAGGCTAATTTAGGAGCTCAGTACTATGAAATCTATGTCCGAAAAAAATTTCCCATTGTGAGAAAATTTTTGAAAAATATCGAAAGCATCGCTTGTTGCGTGGTCAGAGTCACGTTGTAAATCTCCAGAGATAAATCCTTGAATTTATTCAATTTACATTTACAGATTCAACTTACATTCAAATAAAAAATGGTAATAAACTTAGGTATTTTTGTAAAATGCATTCATACTAATATTTCTGGGGAGACACCGTCTCCATTGTTTACTACTCCTTTAGAGAGTGAAAAACAAAGGGGAGCTATCAAGTCTATTTCACGTCACCGCGTTATATTTCAATAAAAAAAAATAAATAAAACAAAATAATATTAAATAAATATATATATATATATTTATTTATAATTTTATTTTATTTATTTTTATTTATTTATTTATTTTTTATTTATTTATTTATTTATTTTTTTTTGACGAAATTTCTTAATAATCAACGTGCGTATCACTTTTTCAAATTAATCATATAAGTGTTTGTTTTTTCTTTGTATGCTTCATGGATCTGGATTTAATCTTCATGGAAACATTTTACTTAAAACATTTGTTCGACTTTTATCTAGTAATTCATAAAATACTCTCATTAATTAGAAAAGAAAATACAAAATGAAAAAGCTTTTTTCAAATAAACAGCAAGAAGTCTTTAATTATGTAGAGAAATTAATTTCTAAAAAACAACCATCTGTTTTCTTTTGTTAGAGTATCAAAGAAAATCCTAATAAAAATATCATTATGATTCCGCAACTGCAGTCCAACCTTTGCAATAGAAAACTATAAAATGAAACGAAACTATCCATGTGTAAATTTTTCCCTTCACCAATTATTATTTATTCATAATCAAACTACAAAAGACTTAAAAACATGTTTCTTTTCGTGAAACACTTAATAATTTTACGCTGATTGAACATTTACGAAAGGAACGACTAATAATAATAAACTAATAAAGGAATAAAATGCTTCAGGCATAATACATTGCTTTCTTTTGTTCAAAAATCCCTTTTGTTTTAATTAAAACGTCAACGCTTTCATTATTGATTAAATGGAACTTTATCTTGTTTAATGACTTCACACTTTACGTTTCTACCCAGTTTTCGTTTGTAAGCATTTATACAATTGCATATTAGACTACAGTGAAACCTCGATTTAGGTTTGTCAAGGAACGGGGTGTAAAAAACGTAAAATACGGAAAACGTAAAATACGGGAATTAAGTTGTCGCAACATTGATGATGGAATCCAGGAAAAAAACGTTAAATGCGGGAAGTAGCTTCGAGAGACGTAAAATCGGGATTTCACACTGATTTGTTTTTTTTTTTTTTTTTTTTTTTTGAAGAAGAAGAAGAATCTAAGTGCCAAACTAATGTTTGAAATACAAGAGTTTTTTCAAACTAAAGCTGAATAATTGTGACGAAATTAAAGAATTTAAACTAGGCAAAACATAGACTGTACATTCTTTTAACAATGTGGAGTGAAAAAGACCATTTATCGTACTCTTTTACGTGTCTATACTATAATACTACAGTGGATCAAGCAATAAATGCGTAAGTGTTAGGATCAGAAAGGAAAGATTCAATTTTTTTTTTTGATTGAAACTATTAGATCATCACATAATGTGCAAAAATTTGCACAAATAGTTTTTAAATTGACAAATTCAACTATACTTTAATTTTAGCTTTATATTTTTTAAAATAATATGCATGTTATATGCAATAAAATAGCTATTTAAATGCATTAGAAGCTTTATGTATTATACCACTTACCAAATCTCAAGAATCAAGTTATTTTATATCGAAAATAAATTTACAGTATAGGAAACAATACCGTAAACTACTCTCATATATGTGCTAACAAATATCTCGATTTAAAAAAAAAGAAGGTTTCGTCCTTAATTTGAATATAAATTACACAATAAAGATGAATAAAGGTTCCCATAATCTCTTTTTTAGTAGGAAAACTTTTAAGTTTAGTTTTTCAAAAGCAGGAAGAGATTCAAAATGCAAAACAGATAATAAATCAAGGGTTCACAACCTAAGGACGCACGCCCCTTTAGGGTCTAGTCATGAAAAATTTAGGATCTATGTGGAAGAGTTTCAAGAATATCAAAGAAGCTGAAAATGCTTAAAAAATAAAATGAAAAGTAAGAAATGTAACTACAATTTGGCCAATTTTGTGGTCATATGTTAAAATTTTTGGCATTATTGTCTTTTTTTAGGTTTTTTTGTGCAGCTTTTATACACGTTCCTCTGAATCTGAATTTTCAGCATTAGCCTTTATAAAGTCAAAATACGAAGAAAGGCATTGAAAGTGGATTTGCTGAGACTTGTTTTTCAGAGTTGCAATATAATACTCAAAAAACTTAAAATGGACAAACGGTGGCCATTATGAAATAAAATTATATTTCGTGCCAATCTCAACTAGTTCTTGAATTACTTTAAATTAATTCACATTTAGCTTTTTTGATATTTTGATTTGATGTTTTCCTCTAATCCCTATGAACTCTACTAATAAGCACATTCAAAATAAAGTTATATGAAGAGATATAATAAATTTTGTGTACTAACTTATCGTTTTTTTTTTTTAAATTTAGCTGCCTTTTTGAGCTATTCCACCCAGATTGAGTTTAAAATTCTACTTATCCGATTGTCGTACTAGTGCTGTTTGACCACGGATTGTATGTAATTCGGCAATCTGCCAAGTAAAGACGATTCCATTTGAATGAATCTAGCAGGGGAGAAGGGAACATAACGATGGGATTTTGATGCACGCGCTTTATAATGCCACTAGTGCCTTATTCGTTTATTGCATTCTCAAAAATAAAATAAAGGGAAACAAAGATAGTTACCATGGAAACAACAAAAAGAAAATACAATATTTTCATTTCGTTCAGGAAATTAAAAGCAAAATGGTAAGCCCAAAACTTTGTTGTGAATAAATAAATTAATTAATTTCTGCCGTGAGAATATAGATCGAATATATTTTAGATTTAAAAAATGTTGCTGTGAGCAAACTTTCATTTTTACAACACTAAAGCTAAATAATAGAGAGGCAAAAGTGCACATCTGAAACAAACCAACTAACATCCCTATAAACTAATAGATACGTCCATTTCCGCCTATAAACCGGATATTAGTCTTTCCATATAATCGATGGTCAAACAGTATTCATCACAAATAGTAGTGGTAATGGAACTAAGAGGAGGGCGTAAACTCACATAATTGTTTAAAAGGGGTATAACAGCAGCGGTTCAGAGATCCTGTTCTAAATGAAACCGGTTGTGACTATCTCGCAGTTTGTGATTAATATTTGAACAACCTTCAAATAGAAATGAAAAAAATATAAATTATTGGCAGAATTAGCTCAAAATGTGTTTCAATTTCAACTGACTTGCTCTCATCATCTGCAAAACCTATACTTCGTAATTTGATCTATATTTGCTCAATCTTTTGGAACAATGTACTTTTTGAAGAAAATATTTGTTTTTTGTAAATAAAGAAACGTAAAGAAAATGTAAAAATATAAACTTTATTGGATGATGATATTTTTTGTAATTTCTAAGACAATGCCCTATAGCATACAACAGAGAATGGCATTTTCTCTTTAAGAAAATGAAAATTGATCATAGCAGGTATTTTCATTTGAAACCAAAAAAAAATCATATTCCTATTTTCTTTTTCTCGTTTTCGTGTTACCGAAGCACCTGCAATCTAATAAAATGATCTTTTAAGCTTAAGATTGCTTGTCAAAAAAAGTTTTCCTGACTGTAGTTTCTATTAAGAAAACAACTTTGAACATTTTACTTTTTTTTTTTTTTTTCAAAAACATTTTTTTATCCTCATCTGGTAAAAGATCTCACACTTTTTATATTACTTTTTTTTAGTAAAGCAAATTTAAAGCAGTTGTGCTAGCTCGGAAAGTTATGTTTTTTTACGTGTATTTTCGGAAAGTATGAAACATAGAATTTAAAAAATAATGGTAACTGTTATTTACGATAGATATGCATAATATGCAATGTACAAGATCTTTTTTTCATTTCGTTCACTTCCCCAATTAATTTATTTTCTGGAAAACTTTGAAACGTTTTTAAAATTCTTTTTTTTTTTTTCAAATTCTTCTTTGTCAATTTTTTTGAAGAATAAATGTATTGTAGTTGCATTAATTAATTTTATTTTATTTCCCTATGAAACACTAAAAAAAATAATATCAATTGTAAAACTAAATTTAAAACAATTAATTAAGCATAAAGTAATCAATGAATTTTAAATTACCCAATTGAAGGCGTTTTGAATGCTGTGGTCGTCATTTGTTTCAACTGCATTCAAAACTTAAAATATAATTAGTTTTAGCTTTAAAAATATGCAATTTTCTGCTAAGGTAAATAATGACTTTACCCATTCTTTCAAAATACAAAAAATCCATTCCTTTACTATGTAAAAATGAAAGTGTTTTACATAGATAC
Source organism: Uloborus diversus (assembly GCF_026930045.1). Taxonomy (NCBI): domain Eukaryota; kingdom Metazoa; phylum Arthropoda; class Arachnida; order Araneae; family Uloboridae; genus Uloborus; species Uloborus diversus. The sequence continues at coordinate 9,896,620 of NC_072731.1, forward strand.
CGAATGCACAGAAGAGCTATTTTCATGTACATATATTTTTTGCGTAAATTTCTTCTTATCTAAACATTGTTAAAATGCGCTTTTATTATTATTTTGAATTTAATATTTTTTGTCGCATTTAATCAGGTGTTCTTTCATTTATTTTCTTACTAGATTCATAGCAGCTATATAGTATATTGCACATCAATTACCAAGTGTTTCAAATAGTGGTTAACTTTCCTTCAAACTTTCAGCAGGCATCTTTCCTTCAGCTTTCGCAATATTCTCACTTCAAACTTTTGACGCTAAAGAAAATGTCAGACGAGGGCAATTACATTTAATTGTTGTTTTATAGCGCAGTGCAAAGTCAAACAAGGCGACTATAAAAACGGTTCACTAATATGAAACTCATATACGACCTCGTGTGTTCCCATAAATCAGAAATGATAGCTTCAAGTCTTTGCGTCGACTGAAAGTGCAAGAAAAAATTGTAGATTTTTTTTTTTTTTTACTTAGTAACTACTAGCTGCGTTGCCCGGCTTTGCCCGGTCTATTTTGAAAACAAAAATTGTGTCAAGTGAGGAACAAATTGTGAAAATTTCAGCGAAATTGGCCGGGTAGTTCTCGAGTTTTGCGAGTTCAAACAAACAGACGCTTTTTGGACACTTCATTTTATACTATGTAGAGAAGAGATGTAGTTATCTTTTACCTCCACCCGCACTTTCATATTTGACCATTTAGTACACCTATAGAGTTATAGAAAAATACTCTGTATAAAAAAAGGGGTATGTGACGATTAGATACAAGAATGTATCAATTCAACGTTGAACGGTTGAGGAATGCACACGATATTTTATTAGGTTTTATTGAAACATTTTGCGGATCAACAACGTTTTGCAAAGTTATCTTTTTCTTTGAACTTGTACTCGAAACAGCAATTAATCTTCGCCTTGCTTTCATAAAACTCTTAAGTGTAGAAAAACACTAATGAAGAAGTTTAATGCTGATTCAAATTATATTTCTTGGAGGCATAAAACAAAAACAAAATCAGCTCACAAATCTGCAACATTTTCCATAAAGAGCAAATCTGTGACGAAAATACCTCCTCCCCCTACCTCCCCCCGCAAAACGAATCACCTCTAAATATATTTTAATCCACTAAAAATGTAAAAATACTCTTTCTACATTTCAAAAAACATGTTAAATTATAACCAGCTCTGAATTTTATTTATAGTTTAAAGGTATTAAAAGACTATCGGTACTTTTTCTGAAAAGAGCAGTACTATAAGTACTCTTATTTGCGTTTACAATTTTACATTCAGGAAAGTTTATAAAAATTATGATTAAAGAAAATGATATTGAAAAAAAAATTCTTCTACACTTGAAAGAGAAATGATGAATGCTCATAAAGAAAATATTTTCAAATCCTATTAAGGAAGAAAAAGTATTGCATATTTTCAACAGATGCTGATGTAAACTAAGATTAGGGCTTAAAATTCTGTAAATGATTTAGAATTAAAGTTTAAAAAAATATAGAGAAACACAGAAGTCATCAGCGTAAAGAAAGTATCATATAATCCCCAAACCTAGAGCAATAGCTCTTTTCCCAGAATTTAGCAAACAAATGACTATTTTATTTGTTTCTCCACACATTCCTTTTTACTTTCTCAATTCGAAGGTTAGTACTCTACTTAACCTATTATTTTCTGCCCTAATGAAAAACGAGTTAACCTTTTTCTTTCACTCTTTAGGTTCGATCAAAATCTCTTTTGGTTATTCGTTTCTCCTCACTTGGAATAGAAACAAAACTTAAAACTGTAATTAGTAGTTTACAAACTTCAGTAAAAATTGATCTAACTATGCAATTAGTGGTTTTATTTCTAAAATTCAAATTTAATCTTGGATTAAAGCTATTTAAATGTATTATCCCTGAGACAGAAACTGCGTTGTTGGCTTCAAAAATAGTAAGATTTGTTACTTTTGTGTTCAATATTCTCATTATACTTGTGAAAATGGAATAAACTCTTTAAAATATTACAGACGTTTCTCTGTCTAAGTTTACTTTAACGGGGTTGAAACAAAAATCTTTACCTGTTAAGAATATGTATTGCACAATGTAGTCAACTACATTATCTGAGGTCACAAATCTTTTGGAAGCACCGCAATTCAAAACAACAGTAACATGCTATCAAAAGGCTACCTATTGTAAACCTATAATCCAAATATAAAAACTAACCCGAGTAGAACCTTTTATTATTTGAAAAAGATTTTTAAAAATGTGCATTTGTCTTGCAAGATAATGAAATAAATATAAGACAAATTAGTTTGAGTTTTGAGATCTTGCCTTCAAATTATGTTTCTTTGTGATCGCGAACTGCGATAGGACTCGTTGAGTTTCTTGCTCCTACTAATGGCTTGTATCGCAACCAGAATTTGAATTCAAATATATCCATAATTGAATACATTTAAATGGAATTCCAACATCAAACGCAAACATATAATAACAGCTAACGAATAACAACAGCAAATGTAAACTTTTTATTCTTATTTCAAGGTTTCACAAGGATCAGAAGGACTCAGGATACAAAAAAGACGTGATTGAACTAATCGATGCAGCTCAAATTTAACAGGCAAATAAATCGTTTTTTTTTAATTTTTTCCGCCTTTTAAGTTACATTTAAGCCCCTTAAGTTTTAGTTGGAACAGCGGTGATAATAGGTTGGATCCGTGATTTTAACTCCTTCAGTCACTTATTCACTGCACTCTTTGTGACTAGCTTATCTATTTTTGTCTATGTTGTTAACAACTCGTCATGTTTTAGTTGGAGAGCTAAAAATATTGTTTTTTTTTGTGTGGTGTCATAATCAACGTTCACTATGAAGATACGGAATGTCATTATCTCTAGAGTTTGGACTTATTTATTAACATATAGCACAACACACAAAAAGAGGAAATTACATCCAGGGCTCCTGTGGGAATCGAGCCCACAACTTCCGGCATTTCAAAGCAAAGCTTCTACCTCAAAACCACGGTGGACCCATAAAACATTCGTTTAAAACATTTTAAAGAGCAATATGAGAGATGGTTTTTACTTCCTTTAACAAAAAAGAAAGTATTGTATTCGCAAAACAAATTTCACTCAAAAATCGACCTTAATTTCCATTTTGCTCACCCACGAATGAATGTCGAGTTTTTTTTTTTTTTTTTCGATTCGTGCATAAGTGTCTAAGAACGTATAGGCACGCGAAATATCCATTTTGACGATTCTCGAGTTAGTTACAACGAGTTTTCTCGTGACGTCTGTATGTATGTACGTATGTATGTGCGTATGTGTGTATGTGTGTATGTATGTCGCATAATTCAAGAACGGTATGTCCTAGAAAGTTGAAATTTGGTACGTAGACTCCTAATAGGGTCTAGTTGTGCACCTCCCCTTTTGGTTGCATTCGGGTGTTTCTAAAGGGGTCTTTTGCCCCTTTTTGGGGGAAATTATTGTTAATATCGAAACGCAAGTGGTGTTATAATTTGCCTGACACTCGGCAATATATCGCCAGTGTTTTGGTCGCCTAGGTTTGTCGCCAACTTGGTGACAAATTTGGTGTGTGTGTGTTTTTTTTTTTTTTTAATCTGGTTTCAATTTAGCCACTGCTGGTGATATTTAGGAGAGTAAACTATTGAATCACATCAAAATTGCCAATAATGGGGAAATAACATTAAGTCGGTGTAAAAGGAAGTCATGTGATGCACACATCAGCTCGTTTATGCTAAAACTAGTGAAGAAATTAAGCGTAAAGTAAAAATATTAAAATATATATGTATAAAATAGGCTTTTTTTCGTTCAAAGAAACTAAATTCGAAACGAAAAAGGGATAATGAAAAACGAAACAAACGTGAGCAATAAATACTTACTTTCACTTTCCCTCCCCTAAGTTTTTTTTAGGGGGAGGGAAAGCGATGTGTAGTGATGTTCTTCAAACTCAACGACATGGTTTTAATGCATCTTTTTTTGAAAAATATTTTTTTGACTCTATTTCTTTTATCTTTTTCCTGAAGAATTATTTAATAGCGATAAAAACGAATAAAAACAATCTTTGAAAAACGCAGGCAGGGACAGGTTGCGGTTCGGTCGCTTTATTTAATGAACCATTTTCTTTCTAGATGTATTTCTCTGTGAGTAGCACTGTGTGTCTAATTTAGTAGAAGGGGCATAATCGAGTTTTTTTAATTAAAATTCAGCTGGAAAATGAGAGAAGTAGAAAAGTTTTTTATATATAATGTTAATTAATATTAAATTATCTGTCCATATTTGAAAGTTTGTTTACTCATCAGTAAAGTAATTTAATCATCGATATAATTCGCTATTAAGAAATGCTTATAAAAATATTCCTTTCATTACATGCTTTCGACTGAGTTGATGAAAAACTACCTTGCTTCGAAAAAACTAAGTACAACTATTTCCGGCACAATACGATAGTAACACAAATAAACCAACAAACCGACCGACATGTATTTTCTCAACTCTAATCCTATTGTTTTGTTTTCTTTTCTGTTTTTTGCAAACTTAAATTCGGTTTTTTATTCTTTTATTTATAGCACTTCTTGCTACTGAAAGTAAACATGATTAGAGCCTTTATTGTGATTTCATTACTTATTTAACTGCTCTCGTTTGTTTTGTTCTTTTTTGAAATATATTCTGATTAATTATTTCTTTTTTCATTTAGTTTCTGGTTAAAAAAATGTAAAGCTAGAGGAGATAAAGTATTCAAATAGTATCCCACTTAATTTCGAACTAGTACGAACAATGTCAGTATTTTTACGTCTGCTTAATTCTACTTTGCGTGATGTGGAATACATATCAGTTCTGTTCGAACGAGTATTATTGGCACGCTAAAGTAATTCTGTCAGCTGGAACCATCTCGTTTTCTACTTCCTCCTAATGCGTTTCTTAATCACAAGGACAACATTCTCCGTCAAAAACACAATAAATCTGTAAAGTTAACAAATTGCTTTTTTTTTAACATTACAATATTTTACAGTTCAATATTTTACATCCAAGAAAAACTATTCATGTTGCAGTTTACTCTTTGGTTAGACCCTTGGTTATAACATGTAAACCAAACATTTCAAAAAGTGATATATACGGTAACCCTTCCATACAGAGAGACTAATAAAACTGGTGATTCGGATATATTACGCTGTTCTTTTGTCTCCCAAGTTTGCGTAAAAAATAAAATGCTGCTTTACATTTGAAGCAGTGAGAAAGGAAGGGATGTCAGTGGACATTTTAAAGTTTTGAGTAAAACGGGTTTAAAGCTAAGGTCTCAGGTAGGCTTTCATTGAAATTTTATTTTAAATCAGGTTGTATACTAGAGTAAGAAAAAACAACGTTAAAAAAAGCACAAATTTGCCAATTACAACAGACACGTGTTTCGGCGTTACAGGGAACGCTTTTCTCAATGCAAAAAGTAATGAGCTTATGGATGAAAAGACATCCGACAAAAGCCAAGAGCAGATAAACATGCAGCTTAAAAGATAAAATTAGCGGATTAGCCAAACACCAATGAGAAAATTATAAACCGTTCAGGAACCAATAGGAATGCAAACAAAGGCCAAGAGCTTTCTCTTAGGTACATTAAACCCAGAAAGAAAGAATTCAATTGGACAAAGATTAAGCCGAAGCTTAAAAAAAAAGAAAATGTCGGTAACCGTGAACCGCGAGAAAGGAAAAGCACAATGGAAGAAAAAAACACCACGAAATAAAATAAACAGAAACAAAAGCATTCGAAAAAAGGAAAAAAAAGAAGAAGAAAAAGGGGGGGGGGGGAGCTACAAATGCTAGAAGTGCTATCTCTTGCCTCAAATCAGAGACGAAGTTCACCTAACATTTATACTGGTTATCTCGAAATTTTAAATGTTGGCACTTCTATCACTTTGCTTTTCACTGCCTCATTTGGAATCAGAGAAAAAAACTTTTGTTATACTTCTCGGAAAAAATATTTTATTTTTTTCAATCAGTATACAAAACTAAAAATTTTTTCACTTGCTTTGTTGCAGTTTGAGCTGCAACTTTTGATTCATATCTCAACAAAAAACAAAAAAAATATACCTTTTTTTTTCCTTTCATTTTAAAATAAAAATTAGGAGACTAATTTTTTTCTTCGTTTTTGTTCGGAAAATTTTCCTGATATGATAATACACAAATCTTATTGCAGGTTCACATACATTTAATTTGTACGTTGCTTTTTGAATAGATACATTTTGTTGCCTCAGTTATATCGCGTCGTCGGATATATCGTGATCTATTGTAATCTCCTGACAAACGTGACATAACAAAGAAGTCGCTGTCTTTACTAATAATAAAGCTGAAAGTCTCTCTGTCCGGAGGATTTCTAGATGTCTGTAGGATGTAGGAGGTAGTTTCAAAGTTTCATCCAATTTCTTCGAGCCAATTATCATATTATCTTTACTAATAATAAAGCTCAAAGTCTCTCTGTCGGGATGTCTGGATGTCTGGATCTCTGTGACGAGCATAGCGACTAGACCCTTCGGCTGATTTTCATTAAATTTGGCACAAAGTTAGTTTGTAGTATGGGGATGTGCAACTCGAAGCGATTTTTCAAAAATTCGATGTGGTTCTTTTTCTATTCCAATTTTTAGAACAAAAATATTATAAGATGGACGAGTAAATTACGAAATTATCATAACATGGAACCGTAACATGGGCACAAGCCAATTGGCGAGATTCAAAATTATCACTAGTATATATATATATATATATATATATATATATATATATATATATATATATATATATATATATATATATATATATATATATATATATATATATATATATATATATATATATATATATATATATATATATATATATATATATATATATATATATCCGAAGCTTTAAATAAATAATTTTTCTTTTTTACTTCGAAAACCTGTCATTCTTTTAAAAGGGCGATAAGTTCCATTCTCATCTTCTGTATGGTTCCTTAAAACTTTAAACTGGAACATTTCCTTGATTTTTGGTCGCACAACTGTCAATTTTTTTGTGTCAGTAGTAGTTTTCAATGGAGATTACTTCTCTAAACATTAGTTAAAGGACCTAAGGCCCGTATAAAAAGTTAAATTTTGTATTTTTTGACTCATTTTTATTTTTGCTTCAAACTTGCAATATCTTAAATCTTCATCTGATTTTGAACATTTTTACAATTGTAAGTATACATCTAGGACTAACGGTTGTGAAAAAAAGGTCCTGCAGGTTAAAACGGAACTCCCTCTATATTCCCTTGCATATTCAACCCCCCCCCCTGGATATACGGCCCTGTTCTCTATACAAATCCACAGTTTTCGTTGCATCGCGACCAAATTCGGGAGGGAGGTACTTGGGTACCCAAGAAGGAACATAGGGGGGTTTACAAAAGCAACAAAAGGGCCGAACCGTTCAAACTTTAATTTTTGGGCCCGAAAAGGGCATTAATGGCTTTTTCTACCCGAAAAAATTATCCGGCCAGTTCGATTTCAGCACCATTCGAAAGCCCGGGAAAAATATCCCTGGGGTAAATTTACTTCCCTCTAATTTCAAGAAAAACCAAAGCCGTAAAATCACCAGAATAGTTATAAGCGTTTTTAAGCCTAATGAAACAGCATTTTCATATCGGAAAATTACCGTTTGCGCGATCTCATTTTAAATTGGCATGAATAAAACCATTCAGAAGGTTGCTACTTTTTTTTCCTTGACTGTGACTAAATAAAATTTTGTTTTGTTTTGACGTAAAAGTTTCCCCTTTTGATTATTATTTGGCGATTTATCTTCTTCATTTCTTCTGTACTGCCTGTAGAAGATAATTAAGGATTTATTCGGGAATTTTCGATTTGCCTTTTTCTTTCTTGAAGAATGATTATTTTTACGAGAAATTTTACAGTATTTTTAATTCTCTAATTGAACCCTTATTGTTGAACATGCGTCACTTGGCGTAACTTTTATTTTCGAGTTAAACCGTGCAAAGCCGGGAAACGAATCTAGTTATAGAATAAAACAAAATTGCTTCCAAACTCTAAACAGCCTTAATATATGCAGAAGGTATTCAGTAGTTCTTTGCTATATCTTAGTGGCTTTGTAAAATTAATGTGATGGAATTCAACATGATATATAGACAGCTTATTAAAAATTAGCTTCTCATTTAAGATTTGTGAAATATTTCGTAATCATTATGTTTCACACTACTTTAAGAATTCTTACATCTTTATCAAACAAAGACATTTTTTTTTTTTTTGCTTATGCCTTTTGTTTACTTAGACATAAATTGCAGTGTGATAGGGGCAGCTTTCTGGAAGAGTGAATTAAGAAATAATGTAGTGAAAACAGGGTCTTTCTAATCAACTTTCCAGTGCTGTTATGTATTACATGCAACACAGTTTGAATGAACTAGTTTATAAAGTATTTTAAAGATCGCTTAGCCGCATTTGCATCTTTGGCAGGATTTAATCAGGTGTGCTACAAATCAAATATTGTTTAGACGTTGCATATTAATAATAAATTTATCTCCTGTTTTGTCTAAAAACTACACTAAAAAAAACTGTCCGTTTACGGAAAAGTCTTCGGAAACCGGGTTTTAACGAATATTTCTCAGCGTTAATATAGCTCTTTCTTAAGTAGTGTTACTTAAAAAGAAACTGTATCGTTACCAGGGCAAACTTGTATGGAAGTTCTCTCTAGACATTTTCTAGCAAACTTGCAGTTTCGGTTTTTACTCCCGGCAAAATAGTACAATTTGCTTTTATGGCAGTGGCGGCAATTTGGGATGGAGGGGGGGGGCAACCTTACTTTTTATGGGAAAATTATTTATTTTATTTTCCAATTTAGTAAACAAAACTAGAAGTTATTTTTTAAAAAAAAGCAGAAATGTCAAAATTTTTGAGATCAGTTATTTGTTTTACTTTGTATATCTGTTTACAAAACATTATTTAGCACAAGCAGTAACTTTTAGTTTATGTATTCACTGTTTAGATATTAGTAAATCAATTGTTTTACTTAAACAAGCCATACATACTTAATGAAATTATTACCAAGTTTTAGTGACATTTCAAAATACTTAGGGGTAAATAATGTAAGCCTATCATGTCTAAGTGTTTCTTCGGGGAAAGTCATTGTGTGTAATTCATGAAAATCTTAAGAAAAATGTTAGCTTAGCTGTTGGATTTACATCAATTACCACTCATATGCTCTCGAAACCAGCCTTGTAGCAAAATTTCGTGCTTTTTTCTCCTTTTTTTTTTCCTTCATTGTTTCAGCTGCCGCTAAAAATCAATGACTTTTAGTTGTCTCCCTCCCCCCTCTCAGTCCCAATCGCCGTCTCTGTTTTATGGCATAAATAAAAGTCATAAATACAACGGTAAAATTGCACAAAGGACTAATAAGAATTGAGAACACTTGTTTTTCGGCCATCCAAAAAAGTTTTGTCGGATGCGTTACCCTCCATAAGCTCTGGTTTACTTTTCTATTTGCACGGAAAAAAAATCTTACTGTCCTTGAAACATTGCCCTTCTTTTCTTATTTGCTTTTTGTGCAACGTGATGTAAATTACATACTTCTAAAACATCTTATGCACTGCAAATTCCCAGTACACATTGGAAACACGTTTGGAGTGACACTGGAGTGAAAAACAGTATCAGTTGCCTGTACGTGCACTAAAATGTGCTGTGAATGTATCCCGTTCAGGACTTTTGTTAGATTAAAACTTGGGAACATATTTGAGAATGAATTGTGGCACACTTTAGAACAGATAAGGAACATATTTGGGCGCACTTGTAAAAAGTTCGATTTCTTTCGTACAAATATCATTTCAAACATCTTCCTTTAATTACCGGTCGAAGAAATCGCTGAATATCATACGACTAGAAATTTGGGCACATTAAACACTGTCGCTTAGTAACGCGAAGGCCGTCTAAAAGGATAGTCTTCCCTGGTCGAGGGCCATCCATTGACCGATACTGACAGCTGCCCTACGAGATTGCTGTAAAGATAACAGCTAAAACTACTGGTGTAATCAAAGGAGTGCTCCAGCAGCACTGTAAAAAGCGTCCAGAAAAGTGCGCTGCAAAGTGTTTTTACAGAAAAAAGTAATAACTGTCTTCAAAACAAATTGTCAAACTGGAGGTCTCCGTCTCCTTGCTCGATTCACTCGTCAACTCCCGTTCGTCACCGCGGCGGTCCAATTATTTTCATGAATTTACCCTCGGATGTCATCAGGACATCCTGGATGTCCGGCCCTTTATGCCCGGCACCTTAACTTTCAGAGGGGTGAGACAGAGCGGATTGGCTTTCCCTGGATGTCTGGTATCCAACGGTACTAGTATTGACCTAGTTGATATTCTAGTGCAGTCAAGCTAAGGGAAAAATACCCTTAACATAGACACAATTGCAACAGTAGGTTTTCAATTAATTTTACACTTAGAAAAAGTCGACTTAGAAAATTTCTGTGAACATGTGTAGGGCAATTTTTTTTTCAACCCCTTATAACATTGTACTAGAGAGTGAAACAAATGCGTCGGGTTATCGGGATGATCGAGTTATTTAAGTGTCGAGTTATCGGGGTTCCGTCTAATATTTTGGACTGTAACCATTTATTGGGTCTCCTAATCTATAATTATTGCAGTTGAAAATGCTAAACATGTTTTTAAAGAAGTTTGCCTGTTTACCTATTTTGAGGATAACTGCCACTAACCCCCATTTTCGAATCTGATTTTGGGGGTGTTCCCGTGATCCAATTTCGTATGATTTTTGGATATGTTATTTAGTATCGTATACTAATCCGAAAACCGTCGAAAAAGCTTCTGTTGCAATTTTGTCCAGGCTCAACCGTATATTACTTGGACTATTCGCAGTTGCGGAGAAAATAAGGTTACAGAATAAGTTTGCAAAAATTTTTAAAATGCGACTTAGAACGAATAACTGTCCTGAAAAGTAGTTAAAGATACGTTTCCAAAAAGTATATTTCCAAATGTTCTAAAAAAGAAGACGAATGTCTGAGTCTAAAAAGTATTAAAAACGTGTTCAAAAAGTGGTATACGTTGGAATTCAAGTATCGTAAGCAAAAGCCAAAAACTATAACCGATATACGTTGGAACAAACTAAAAATATGATTTGCAGTAGAAAACCTAATGAAATAAATATATAAAAATCCCCCAACCATTCCTTAAAACGAGAATGAGGAAAATAAATAACGATTGTGTAACAACTCATTGTCAACCACCATTGAGAAGCAAACATGTGTCACATAGATAGTTAATAATGCGAATGAATAGGCGTATTTAATAATAGCTATAAATCCCTAAACTAATAAAATACAACTAGTTATACGGCGTTTTAAGTACTTCCATGCATTCATATTCTGCGTAGGTTATCGAGTATTTTTATTTCTTCAAAAATCGTCAACTTTAGAAAAATTTCCGATACTTCCTACGCGTAAGGCAAACCAAACTCGAAAAATGAAATCACTTGGGAAATCTTTCAAATATTTTGTTTGAATTCGTCTTGCTCTACAGCATCACAAACTTCCCGGGAGGCTAAATACACCTAGAAATGCGGTCTACAGTTTTGTGTACTTTAGCAAATCTTCATGATCCATTTTTCTGTCGGAATGGGTTTTATGGATTTTATAGACGTTTTGCATCTAAAAGGTTCATAATTTTCTTTTTATTTTTTCGTGAGGAAGATACTAAATCATAAAATAAAATATAACAGCAAAGAAATTGTAAAATCATGTTTGAAATACATGTTTTATATATTTCAAACGTGTCGAAAATTTTAGCATTATTGTGCTACTTAATATTATCATATTACCTAAATGTATCGGTAAATCCTCAAAGTATTAAAATATTGAAAGATTTAAGTTTTGGAGAATTATTTACTGATTTTGATAAAAATTAGTCTATTTTACAGGGAAATAACACTACTCTACAAAAAAGAACTTTTTTATTGTTATATAGAGAAAAATACCTGTAAAATGATGCGCTGAACTCAAATATGCAACTAGTTTTTCTCCATTACCCACAGATTTTTTGTAACACTATACTGAAGTTCGGAGAAAAAAACTGCGCATATTCACGTGCATGATTAATACTAAAATAATGATCAAAACCTTAGCTATTGTTTTTTTCTTTCTGATTTGTCAGCAGAAACATTTCTCTTAAGCGCCTAGCATTAATCAGCAAGAATTGATTCACTTGGACTCACCAAAAATACATAGGAAATCTGGTTTTTAGTATTCAAATTCAGCACCCGTGTTATAAAGTCTTTAAAATGTTTTTGAAAAGACCTAGTTTAATATAAAAAGGCAGTATAATAACAGGTCCAGTCTTTTTTTTTATTTTAATTCTCTTTGCCGTTGCTCTCCCGTTTGCAAAGAAGATAACAGCATTGCGTAAAACCCAAGCAGTTCATAAAATTTGTTTAATTTAATTTTTGGCAAGAAATAATTGCCATATGGTAGGTGTGATACTAAATTTTTTTATATAAAATGAATTCACACATTTCCATATGTTTCCTTCATTTTGACTGAATATGCTAGTGATACCGAAGGCAACGTGTTTCAATCATGCAATAGTATAGCTTTTAAACTAGTATCGAAAGAGTTACTGTTTGACCACGGATTGTATAGAAAGACAAACTTCCGTTTTACAGCCGGAAATGGACGAATATTTTATTTTTGGCGATGCCAGCTTTTGTAGAAGCAGTCTCGTTCAAATGAGCGGAATAACGGCATCAAAGTTTTAGTTTTCCCCCTCATTCAGATAGATTCGTCTTATCTGGACATTTGAAAATTCCATACAATCCGTGGTTGGACAGTAATACGAAGTGTCATCTGCATAATATTAAAATACGAACATATCCATTATAAACTCAATATTAATATAGTATGCTAAAGTATTTTCCTTAAAGTAGAAATCTATAAGTTCTTTGTGTTTGCATTCAAGTGTAAAAACACAGAAAATGATTTAATTCAGGTAGCGTATATCACGACAATGGGTAACATTAAGACTGACCACCATGTTACCATTGCTGTACCAGAAAACCTGACTACCTATCTCCACATTTCTTGTCTTTATGACAAGATTTTAGTTGTTAATTATGAGATTTATCATTACGTGATATAGGAAAACACGGCAAAAATCACTTAAAACTTATGAGAACACAAAAACTGTGGGTGATGAAAATATTCTAATTAGATATTTGAAATCAGAATGAAAAATTAGTCTAGAAACACTACAAATGTTTCATGTAACACCAATCTTTGTTTACCAGTGTATTTTTTTCTTTATTTCTAAATTTGCAATTGATGCAAAATATCTTGTTTATCTAAGATTACACACATAGTTGATTATACATTTTTGTTTATGCGCTTTTTTTGCAGTCAATTATTCGTGTTCAGCAAATTGATTCTGCGTATTCATAGCAAATCACACGAATCGCACACTTATTAAGCAGTCGCATAGAAACATAGATTTTGTTTGACTTAACGAATTATTCTGCACAATCCTTGTAGTGTAATTCTGCTTGGTAATAATTTGCAAGATGTTTAAATGTTGATAGCATTAACATTTGAATGCTGAGTTTCAAGCTTTTATTTTTGCATTTATAATTAATGAAGTAAAGAAGTGGGTACGCCAGCGGCATCACTAATCTTTCAGGAGATCCACTCAAAGATTAAACACAGAGATAATATCACTTGGATTGTCCAGCCAGAACACCATTGGTGCATATGTTCGCGACCTGGTGGCTCCCTGACCCCTGGGTTTGACAAACAGGAACAAACAACTCTTGTCCGTTTTCTTAGTGGACATCTTAAAACTTTAAATATTCGGAGGGGTCGAAGATCTTTCAGGCTTGTTCCAAGTGTTCTGTTTAGCAGGCTTCGCCTGACCATATACTGTCGTGCCTGGGACTCTCCAGGAGGGATTTGACTGAAGACCCAGTGACGGTGCTGGATTTCTTGAGGGTAAACAAACTCATGGATCTGGTCTAGCACTGATGACCACGGGGGCATGCAACAACAACAATAGAAGTGGGTACAGTGAGACAGGAAGAACAGCGAAACAAGAGCAGTTCCTTTCTTTTCTGCTTGGATATTTCCAGCCTAGTTCATCCATCATTGCCTTTGAAAAGTCAAGTCCACATACTGTGAAAAATATTATTGGAAAATGGTTGCTTTCAAGTATCATGTAAGAAAAATAACCGCGTCATCATAGGTTGAATCAATCAAATTAAAATAAGTATATCCATTGTTTGCTGCTCTGTTTCTAGACTGTTGGATAAGATTTACAGACGGATGTTATAATCTCACATTAGCCTATTAACTAACGTTCATTTTAGCAGTAAAATGATGTTGCTAATTTTCTTTGTCTCAGAATGGTAGCCATTGAGTTTATATTCTGCAATGAGGGAACAGTAAAACAGGAATAGTGAGATACTACTAAATCGTTGATCACTGCTACCAGGCCATGTTTATATCAAAAGTGGAGAAATTATGCATCGAGTTAAATTTAATTATATTAGCTTGTTGATGCAAATATTTTTTTTTTAAATTTCCAATGGCACAAATTTTGCCTGAGACATGCCTCCTGCATTCCATTGCATAATCGTTAAAGATCCGCGTTTGGGAATACTCGTGCCGTAGTTGTAGATCATTTTGCCGCAAGAGCGTTGCCCAGGGTGCACCACGAGGAGGTAGATCTACGTTAAACCCCATAATAATAAGATAGGTTTGAAAACCCTGCACTTACACAAAGAATGCTTGATTGAATTATGACGTTTATAGAGGCTGTTCCGTTTTAACCAGCAAAGCATCTATTTTCACAACCGTTAGTCCTAGATGCCTGCTTCCACTTGCAAAAATGTTCAAAATCAGATGCAGAGTTAAGATATTGTTAGTTTGAAGCAAAAATAAAAATGAGTCAAAAAATACAAAATTTAACTTTTTATACGGGCCCTAGGTCTTCTAATTTATATTTAGGGAAATAATCTTTATTGAAAGACTAGCACAAAACATTTTATATTTTTGCGACCAAAATTCAAAGAGATATTCGAGTTCAAAATTTTAAGGGACCATATAGAAGATGAGATTGGAATTTATTGCCCTTTCAGAGGAATGTCAGGTTGTCGTAGTAAGAAATCAAAGTAGTTATATTTTTCATTGCTATTCAAACATAACTGCAAATGTTATGGCATGATACGCAGAAACACACCACAAAACCTCAATCAATTTGAAAAACCACACTCTATGCATACATATAATTTTAAACCCTTGTTAACTGCTATATTTTCCCCCAAGAGGTGTTATTGATGGCAAGTGTAAAGTGGTGTAAGTCATAAAACGCTGCGTTTTATATCTCGGTGAATATTGGTCGTAATAATGTCAAACTTTTGTGTTGGAAGTATTTTTCAAAGGAGATTATTTTCTTGAATAAAAGGTATGGGACCAATGGCTCGAATAAAAAGTCAAATTTTGTATTTTTTGACTAATTTTTATTTTTGCTTAAAACATTCAATATCTTAACCCTGCATCTGATTTTGAACATATTCAATATTTATATAGCAATTAGAAGTATGAACAAGTTAAAATGGAACGCCCCTTATATAATATCACATAAGTATTTTCATTTCGTGCTTACCCTACTTAATTTGTTTTTGCTTCATTGCAATGTGCCAAATGTAATAATATTGATCCACATTTCAAAATTTCAACGTGTCTACACAAAAGGAAGATAAGCCATTTAGGAAATTTTTTTAAGCAGACAAGAAACAAGCTATTCAACTAGTAATAGACGAAACTCTTCTCACATGTCTCTTTAGTGAACATAAAGGGCGTTTTTTTTTTTTTCAGAGGTATAGATTTCAAAGTCGGGAACACTTTGATTTGTGTGCCATTTTGATAGTTGTTCACTTGTTTTAAGTTTAGTTTGGTTTGCCATTTCATCATGAATAGACAACAGGACGTTGCAACACGCCACACAGCGCGTGTCACAATTGGTTTATTGAAAGAAACTTTCGGTGAACGAGTAGTTTCGCTTAATGGACCCGTGAATTGGCCTGCGAGATCATGCGATTTAACTACGCTGGACTATTTTTTGTGGGGCTGTGTGAAGTTTTAGGTTTACACCGATAAGCCGCAGACGATTGACGCCTTGGACACGAACATTCGCCACATATCACTCACATACGGCCCCCAATGCTACAAAAAGTGATAGAAAATTTGACTTCCCGATTAGACTGTGTCCAAGCCAGCCGAAGTGGCCATATACCAGATATCACATTTAAATGTAAATGGCAAAGACTCATCTTTCGAATAAAGTCAAATTCATGGCGATTTATATCATTTAACGGTGTTTTATTTGAACCTAAAGTTCTATAACTCCTAAAAAACACTATTTATATCAACAATGATTTTTTTCAATGTTATTAAGCAGTTCGAACTTTGCGCTAAGTGTTCATCTGCACAGGCTGCTCCTGCCCACATTTTATCCTGTTTGGTGCTCACCAGACGGGATCCGTTTGGTAATCCTATACTGGTCTTGGACTACCTCAGGGTGAATGGATTCATGGGCCTGATCTAGCTCTGCGAATCTCGGGGATAAGAAACAGCAACAACAACACTAGTGATAGACAAAGGCTACAGTGGATGCATACCATCCTCATTAATTGCTTCATCACAAGATGACATTATAAACCAATCCAGAATCATCGAAATTATTCTATCACAGTCGCAAACAAATATGCAGCAGATGTTCTTTATTGTGTGTCAAAATGACGGCCCTGAAAAAGGCAATAGCTCTAATGGAAACCAAACAATAACAATCATTCATATTTTTCGAGGTAAATTTAGATTCTTTAACAGTTTGCTAATTCAAAAATATGAGTCTCACTGTTTCCACTTACTTACACACAAACAGTGAGACAAAATTTCATTTCATTTTTATTTTTATTTTGTTCTCGTTTTAGTGAACTCGTAGATTTTTTTGCAGATTAAAGTCTTCTTTTAAAAAAACTTATTAAAGGCACAATTATTGCGTCATTTGAAAGAAATTGATTTCTGTGATTTGTAATATTGAAAAATGAAATTGAATTTTCGTGTCTCACACAGAGGGCCTTGGAACTTTTGCAATTGCTTTAGCTAGTTGATAGACAGAAACAATTACGAATGCTCAGACATATCAACCGATATATAATACGACAGCTATCCAATTTTCGATTTTCTAAATCTACTTTGTTCTATCTTTACAAATATTGGCATTTATAATTTCCATTAGGTTCTTTTTCATTTCTAGCACCATTCATACAACAGTGTAATCTTTCATTATTTAATGAATAAACAAAAAAAATTGGGAAAGATAAAAAGAAACTTTACACGCAATAATGTAATGAAAGCAATTAACTGTTTTCTGAAAAGCATTCTTTTCAAAAATGAAAATTTTCTCAATGAAATACTACTTATTCGGAGGATCGTTATTTTTCCCGATACTATTTCAACCATAAAAAAAATTCTCGCAGTTCTAATAAACTCCATATTCTCTAAATGGATATTGTACATTGTAAATTTCACTGACGCAGTACAATCTCAGCATTGTGTCTTACTGCTTGTTAAGACAGAAAATTAGCATTCAAATATGAAATATTTTTACTAAAATATAGTTTTATTCAACTAAAACATAGAGCACTAAATTTTATCTTATCACATTTACGCATGAAGTATCAAAAGCAATTTTTGATCTCCGGAATGCTCACCTATTTCATTTTCCGATTCATTTTCTAAGAAGAATCATTTGGAAGTTTGAAATTGTTCTTGGAGTTTTCGCTCTGTGTGTTGGAATTACTGATTTATAATGAAGTCATAAATTTCTACCAAAGAAACCATCATTTTGAAATATAGCTGCTCTGATAATTTTGAAATATAAAGATTCGTTTAAAAAAACGATTGGATAGCATCCAGAAGTTTCTACGATAAAAAATATTAAAAATTAAAAAAAAAAGAATTTCGAAATTGAGTTTTTTTTTTTTTTAGTATACTTTCTCGTAAGAATAAAAGAAAAATAATTGACAGAAGTCGTAATGCATCTTTATAATATCGCAAGCAATAAAAAAATCAGAAATACACAAAATATTTATGTAAATATATGATTTATGCAACATACATACACACATACGCATATACATACGTACATACAAACGTCACGAGAAAACTCGTTGTAATTAACTCGGGAATTGCTAAAATAAATATTTCGGGTGTGTGTGCTTTCCTAGGCATTTATCCACGTGTGGTTGGGTTGAAAAAAAAAAACTCAACATTCATTCGGGGGCGAGCAAAATGGAAATTAAGGCCGATTTTTGAGTGAAAAAACAATACTTCCTTTTTTGTGAAAAATATTCAGTTTTCTTCACCAAAAGCTAGGGTTAGGGCATCATCGTAAACCTTAAGAAATGATCCTGATTTTTTCTTTAAGAAATAAAACAATAGAGTTAGGGGGGATAATTAAGGTGAAGGTACAGTGGGATCATATACACATTTGTTCACTTCTGTTATCTTTCTATCCTTTAAAAGATAAATAGAAGTAACATTAATAACATAAAAGTAGCTGCAAAGCAGGTGATATGGAAAATGTAAGGGAGGGGGGGGGGTGAATAAATAAAATATAGAGGAATACTCACACTAGGGAATTAATTCGATTAAGTTTAGATGCCATGCTGTTTGTGTTTATAACACAAAACAATTTAAATTACTGATCTTAGAACTCTTTATACAACTAGGAGAAAGAATCGCACATGAATAGGAAATTAGAATAATAAATGAGTCCAATAAATTTAACCCGATTTATTCAGTTCTTATCCACTTAAACTCAATCTTGAGTCTTCTCTGTCTCTAAAAAATTTCTTAGAAATTTAATTATAAATTTCTGTAGCAGAACTATTTCCTACTTTAAGTTTGGAAATTTATACAGTGTGATTAAAATATTTTTTTTTTTGGTAATTAAAGAAAAAGCAAAATCATTTGTTCTGTCAGTTTTTTTGGGAAAATGTGCATAAATTTTGTTGCGTCCTCAACAAATTTTTCAAATCTGCGTTTCATTTTCCAATCCAAAATGTTGGAAAATGAAAAACGAGAGCAAGCAAAGGAATTGACTGCAACTATTGGAATTTTTTTACATGCATATACATAATAACATTATAATAATATTTTATCATTAGTATAATTATTATTTTTATCGAATTATCATAAGAGGTACGTAAATACGAGCATTTTGATGCTGATTCCGTAAGATGCCATTTACAAACCGTTTTTAAACTGAAATTTCACGTATTTCATCTATTAAGGGACAAAACTCCCCACACACCCCATTACATTTTATGTCATAAGTAAGCGATTTTTCTGCACGAAAAGTAGTTTGTTCCACTTCTCTCAATAAACTAGAAAAGACGATATAAGCTCTTGTAATTTAACGGAACATCCTAGTCTAAACTTGGTTCACATTGCCTTCACATTAGGCCGGAACTTCAGAAATATCACGTCGTGTTTATCACTGAGGTCGTGTTAGAGTTCAGCTACTGATTTAGTCTGCTTCACTGGGGACTGACCAAAAATGTTCTACGCAGCTACCTGTTAGCCGTTCATATATGAGAAAATTCTATTAACATACAGAGCACTAACTACTGATGTCATCCTACGTCAGGAAATCAAAAACCCGAAATTAACCGGTAACTGTCAAACATGACATGAGTTGCACTTGTCAGTTGACGTCGAAGGGAAGGAGGTGGCCGATTCCCTTGCCAACAAACACCCGAGCCTGTAACTTCATCTTCTAAGCTTTTTGATGCCAAAGCAGTCGCAAAATAAAAGCTCTGCCACCCTCCCCCCTAAAACAAAGAAAAAAATATCGCTGCCAAAATTGAATTACAGCAGAGAAAGTAAAACAACAATAAGAAAGCTGAGGACAAAGCATTTTAAGGTCATGAAGATCCTGTTCCACTTTTCCAGGACGTATGAGAATTGTAAGCACTGAAACCCGAGTGTCTTCAGAGATGCTTACATCACGAAAGATGCAAGTTTCAAGTTTCGTTACTTGAGGAATATTTTCTCATAGTTAAAAAGGAGAGATGGAATATTTATAGGCACCCTTTACAAGGGGACCCATATGTACATCAACTACACTTAACCTGTTCGCACCCAGCGTCACGCGGACGCTACACAACAATTCCTCTCTTATCAGCCCAGCGGCACGTATCCGCTACGCGCTCTGATCGACACTGACGTCCCAGCGTCACATATACGTTTTCTCGAAATGGAACGATTGAATTGAATATTTAAACGATAATAGATGGCGCTGAATGGCTATAACTTTGATCATATTCGAGTCACATGGCATTTGACCTTCATGTACACGCTTTAGTTTCTTATTTGGACCTCTCAATGGGATAGATTTTTTTTTTATGTAAACATCAGTGAATCACTGCTCTGCGCATATGATTTATGAGGTCTCAATTGCTCTCGTTTATATCTTTGCTTCTCTTTTTTTGTTACGAGTAATTGAAAGAGATATACATCTAGCTGAATAAATTATGGGGGAGGGGAGGAAGGTTAAAATATTTTTGCGTATGTGTTCCACACTTTTGGGATTCCCCGTTCGATGAGAGTACAGGAAGGATTTCAAGCGGCACTGAAGTTTATGATTATTTTTGAATCCTTTCTGATATTGTTCTTCTTTATTTTTTCTTTTTTATTTGGAGACTGGAACATTGCAATAAAAATGGTTAGCGAAGTGAGTGAAAGGGAATGTTTTTGAGCAAATTATGAAGCAGTTTTGAGACTGGTTACGTGGGAATTTAACTAGTTTAAATTCGTTGACCTAAGTTGCTTTAATTAAAATTACATAAGGAACATATTTTTTTGCTACATTTCTTTTTCTTTGATTGCACATTCACGCTGTCTAACTCGAACTTTGTTTTTGTGCAGATATTATTTACCTTTGTGCACATAGTTAAAAGTTTTAGTATTCTACTTATTTCACTCCCTTCTAATAATGTAATAGTCTTTATATTAATACTTAGTAATCAGTAGTAAATTTTTGAAGCAAATTTAAAATTTCAAGTCATTATTTTGAAATGCTGATTTTATATGAATATTTTTGTTCAGTTAGGCTTAACTGCTGCAAATGCTCGGGCCGATGGCGGCGTTCCATTTCGGAACATTCGGTCCCGTAGCTGCGCTTCGTTTTCCATGTGCTGGTCCTCAAGAGGTTAAGAAAGATGGCCACTATCGCATGTAACGTAAAATCGTGCTCGACTAAAGATGTGCTTCAAAAAGTAGCTTAAAATATCCACTTTTCAAATATCACTATGAAATTGTTTTTACCTAAACATAAGAACATGAAAAGAAAACGATTTTACGATCTCTTAAAAGTTTGCAGTCCAGAAATGCATCAATTTTCACAATAGCTCACGTTATATCCATGTTGTCGTTAAAGTATATAATGCAGTTATTTTATAGAATACCTAGTTATTCCATGAAAGAACGGATCGTGTCTGTTAAAGTGTGTAATACGTTATTAGTTTGACACTTTAACTAGTTATTCTATGAAATAACTAGGTATTCTATAAATTACTAATGAGAGACAGTTAAAGTGTGAAACAAGCGATTTATCTAAAATGAAATAACTATAAATAAACTAATGATAGACAGTTAAAATGAAAAAGAAGCAATTTATCAAATTTATGCAAATTATAAGTGGTATTTATGGAAACGTGCCATAAATCATTTGTTACAACAAGGATTACTAAAATAACACTTGGAATTATGAAGAACATTATTTCTAAAACAAAAACATTTTTTGTTGACACACTGGGTTTTACACAAACATTTTTTAAGTCCCTGACCAGTACCTCAACTTTGAGCTGCCGTGCAAAATATATGATATAGATTACTTTACACTTTAACGGGCTGCAGATCGTTATTCTATGAAATAACTAGTTAAACCATGAAATACAAGAGAGTTTTGTACTTTAACGAACACGATCAGTTATTCCATGAAATAACTAGGTATTCTATAAAATAACGGATTTCATACTTTAACGGTAACATCCATACTACTTGAAATCATATTTCCAATAGTTTTCTAATATTTTATATTATTAAATGGCACTATATACAGTCCTCGCTGATAGTTTTCAGTACATCCCCTAGCCACTGGGGAGGGGTGCCCATACTTACACTTGTTCCCATTTTTACACCTTTTCCTCTATTATTCGAAAGAGTGGATTTTTTTGCGTCCCATAGATTTTATTTTGATTTTGTAACATAATTATGACTGGGGTTAGTTGCGTTTTTAACTCAATATTTTAAAGGCTGTGTTTCATTAAAATAAATAGGCAGCCGATTAATTAGCATCGGGCCATTATCCTTTGCCGATAGAAAAAGACAAAACCTAACAAGTAAAAAGATTTGAGAACCAGCAAATAAACATCACAATAATTAATATTGACTATAATTAATAGCCAGGTCACCGCAGAAAAACTAAACCCATCTTGTTCAGAATTTACCTCTGAAATAAAAGCTATATTTGCATGTCTTCAATCAATAGCTCAATCCAACCACAAACAATGGGTGAAATACACTGACTCAAAAAGTTCAGTGGAAGCCATCACTCGCTGCAATAATAATAGTCACCCTATAGTCATTCAATCATATCATTTATACAAAAATCTTATACAAAATAATTTTCATGTTCTATTTTGTTGGATCCCTGGTCATGTGGGCATTACAGGCAATGAGGCAGCCGATGCAGCTGCCAGAACAGCAAACATCATAGTCGACGATAGTGTTCCTTTTGGATGACATTAAAAACGCAATTTCCGAATGTCTTAACACACATTGGCAACGAACCTGGAATCTTGAAACGATAAATAAATTGCATTCGATCCAACCGTCGGCTAAAAGTTTCAAATCATTACAACTTACCAGGAGAGAACAAGTTTTATTAGCTCGTCTTCGCATTGGACATACCAGATTCACCCATAAATATCTCTTATGTCATGAACCAGTTTCAACATGCATTACATGTTATGTAAATCAGTGTTGCATATTTTATGCAACTGCCCAAATTTTAATCAAATACGTTTTAAATATTTTAATCATTTTAATCCGTCTTTGAAAGACTTGCTGGGGGACCCACCCCATAGCAATTTGTACTTCTTCCTCCAGGAGATTGGACTCCATTTTAATCTAGTGTTTGTCTCACCATTATGTGATTTCGTTCTTTCCTTATTTTTCAAGATATTGTTTCATCCATTTTTCATTAGATGTTTTTAACGTTTATATATTTTTAAGACAGTCCTTTTTCAATACTAGTACTTGAACGTTTATGCTTTTTACTTCAAAGCATGCTTACTTTTACTTTTTGACTTATTCTTAAATGAGAAATAAATAGTAAATAAAAGAAAATCGTTTGGCACAGTACAGTCCTCAAGGGCTCTTGAGCGATAAAAATCCAATAAACCAACCGTCACAATAATTATCCTTTTTTTTTTTTTTTCAAAGAGACATTGTTTCGTAAAATGCATATGATTTCAGTTTTGGTTTGATAGCATTATAATCTAAATTTCTACTTCATTAATAATATTCAAAATACATATTTAAAGATCAAAGCAATTAGCGCACTTATAATCAGGCGACTAATTAATCTTCTTATACGATATTTTATTAATGCATCACACGGCGGAGATAGTAATGTTTATCGCGTTCCAGTGATTCCTCAAGAATAATATTGAGCAAAATAAAAAATCTACTTTAAGAGGATTAAAAACTCATCTATGTAAAGTACAAAAGAAGTATTTAATGAGCTTAAAACAATATACGTTCAAAATTCTCTGATGCATGTTCAGTAAAAAGGATTAAATTTGTTCTGAGAATCGTTGCTAGTCAACAAATGCATAGGTATCAGAGAATGAAATCAGTACTTCTATAAATATATTATTTGTTTACTCATTATTGTGGTTGATTTAAAAATATTAACTATGCAGTTTATTGTCAAAGCATTTTATATTGCTTTACAAATTAAACAATCATTAATATGTAAGGAAAATACATGATATTAAGCTAAATTTCAAAACTGTGTTTTGATTACCAAAAAACTTGCGCAATTATTAAATATTGACTATAATTTTGTATACAAATGTATTCTTCTTCGATCTCTATACATTTTAGTTTTTTTTTTCTTTTTTAATTTTACATTCAAACAGAGACTGGAATATTATTCTATTTCCTGTGGAAAATTGCAACTAATGAACGATAATTTACTTCAAAATGCAAATGACAAACTGCTTAATCCTGTTTTATGAAAAACCAATTTAGGGAGGCTGTGGTAAAAAGAGACAAAAAGGGTAATAAGAGACAAAAAAATAATTAACTGTATACTAATATTCCAAACAACTTGAAACAAATACCTCATATTAACTGAATTAAATGCACACCTCTTGATTTTTAGGTGATTATTTAACTTAAATCGTTTGGTTAAAAATTCTTAAAAAATTTAATAAATTATTGTCTCTAATAACCCCATGTCGGGTAATAGGAGACAAAGGCTGCAACTCTATATACATAGCAAGGTAAAATCATGTGGGGCAATGAGAGACATCTGCAAACAATTCTGAATCCGCCAATAGTTTTAAATTTTTGACATTTTCATCCGTTAAAAAAATATTTTTCTCAAAAATTAATGCGTACAAATGTGTTTGTGAAATTCATTTTCTGCAATACTAGAATCCTAAATAATGTAATATTAGACTTAATGATAGTTCTAAATAATGTACATAACCTAGGAATTGACTAAAAACATCAATATGATTTTTAAAGTGGCCAGGAAATATTTTAAACGTTCTCTAAAGTATAGTGAAAAATATGTAAAAAAAACTTGTCTTTAAAGAATGTGTTATTTGGGATTTCTTCTACTCCCTAAGCATAAATGAACTTAGGCTATTTATTATCTTATGAAGTAGTAGTGACTAATTAGTAAATTAGACATTTTACGCATAAAATCATACATTTATAACATCTAAATATGGTCTACTCTGATGAGTATAGCTGATTTTATATTTAGGCTACGTTGAAAGAAAACTATTCTCTAAACTTGCTAAACTTAGACTAACTATCAAATTCATTGTATTTTACCTAAAACAAACACATTTGTTAGTATGGAGTGATAAGAGACACCAGTCTCTTATTACCCCACAAGAAATAAAAATGGGGTAATAAGAGATTGGTCCCAACCTGTAAATAAATTGAAGGCTTTCAAGATTTCAAAAAATAATACATCAATAGTTATAGTCTTGGTCAGAAGTATATACATTAATAACTCCCAAACATCTCACGTACAAAATAAAAAGAATAAAAATGTAAGAAAGTCACGAACTTTTAAAGTAAGTCCAACTTGAAGGTTTTTTTTTCATTGTATAAAAAATATCCCAAAATTCAAATTATGATTAAAAAAAAACAGAAAAAAAAGGTAAATTCGATTGCGGTTTTCGCTAAAAAAAAATTCTTCATATTAGTATTTTCTGTAAAATAAATTTGAAAGACAAAGTTCAACAAATGCCGACAGAGGACGCTTTAGACTTTGAAACAATATAAAGTAATTTTTGTTACTATTTTTTAAACTCCGATGAATGTTTCCGTAAGTTTAGCTTCTAACTTAAATTTTGATACCAAAATTACAATCATTTGCCTAAAAAATGTCAGTATACAAGAGGTTCAAATTTGAAACTGTCCGAGTTCTCTTGGACGTTGACAGAACTTGTTGCGATAGACTGTCATCTTCCCTCCGAGCCACAGGTTGGCTGGGTAGTACCTATCCCAACGTAACAGTACCAAGGAAATGGACCACGATGACTGGACACTGGCATCTCACTAAAGAAGAGACATACTCGCTGTTACGGGCCCCTGGTTTCCCGGCAATAGTCCCCGTCCGGGAATTAATGTAGCCTCGTCCGATTACGACTCAGATGATATTTATGATCAGGAGTCAACGTGCCGGACCGTCCTGAGGCCAAATATGTGTGCGGTAATGAAACTTTAAAGTGGTAGCATGTGAAGCAGTATCAATCAAAAGAAACTGATAACACAAAGACAAACGAAAACAAAACTTTATCAGCAATTTACAACAAATGCTCAAAAGTGCGCCCACCAACAGTAATACAACATTCACAGCGTAATAGGCGTAAATCAGATGAGGCATCTGGCATGTCGATCATGTGTCCAGCAGCAACGGAAAAACGGGCAACAAGGTCTTCTGCAGATGTAACGGGACTCTCGTACACCAAGCTTTTAATGTGGCCCCAAAAGAAAAAATCTAAACAACTTAAGTCAGGAGAACGTGGTGGCCCGGGAACTGGTCCACCCCGTCCAATCCAATGCATGCTGGCCGTAGACAGTATCCAGGTAATTCCTGACATTTCTGGAAAAATGAGCTGGAGCTCCATTGTGCTGAAACCGCATTCGGCTCTGCACAGATGGAGGAACATCGACCAGAAGTTCAGGTAAGAATTCCTGTAAGAAGATGTTGTAGGTGCGGCCAGTCAAATGTAGAATGTATGGATCTACTAAGTTATTGTGCACAATGCCTGCCCATACATTAATTGAAAACCTTTCTTGGTAGGCGTGTGTTATTGTACCATGTGGGTTAACATGAGCCCACAGGTGAGAATTATGCATGTTAAACCTACCACGTAAAGGTAGCTTCATCAGTAAATAATACATCTGCAGAGAAGGTTTGATTTGCTGCAGTCTGCTGTAAGTACCAAGTAGCAAAGTTAAGACGACGTGGATAATCATCAGTGGTTATTGCTTGCACTCTCTGTGAATGATACAGATGCATTCTGTCTTCATGTAAAGTCTTTAAAACACTTTGATGGCTCACACCCAACGCACGACCGACAGCTCTCGAAAATGTCGAAGGATTATTATCAACTGTGTTCAGTATTATTTGTTTCAATGAAGGAGCTCTGCGATATCTTCCAATGCCAGTTCCACGCCTTGAAGCATAAAACGTTCCACTCGTGCGTAACTCCATATGAATGCGTTCGAATGTTCGACGATCCGGGTGATTTCTACCTGGGAATCTCTCCCTGTACATTCTTTCAGCAGCTACGCCATTTCCTCGTGCAGCTCCATACATTAAATGCATTCTGATAGCTTCGCATTGGTAAAACGATCCAACGTTGTTAACCTCTTGTATATTGACTTTTTTTAGGCATATGATTGTAATTTTGGTATCAAAATTTAAGTTAGAAGCTAAACTTAAGGAAACAGTCATCGGAGTTTCAAAAATAGTAACAAAATTACTTCATATTGTTTCAAAGTCTAAAGCGCCCTCTGTCGGCATTTGTTGTACTTTGTCTTTTAAATTTATTTTAAAGAAAATACTAATATGAAGAATTATTTTAGCGAAAACCGCAATCGAATTTACCTTTTTTTCTGTTTTTTATCATCATTTGTATTTTGGGACTCTAATCTTTGATGGTCTCTAGTTCCTTCGGAAGACGTTTGGCACCCTTAGTTTCAGATTGATTATTGTTCGTCTTGATGTGTATTACCTACCTTTTCATTTTTGACATATAGTTTACGACCACCCTGTATATATATATATATATATATATATATATATATATATGTTTGTTTGTTTGTTTTTTGTGATTTTTTTGACTGCGTCTTTTATGACCTAGTCTCCTACTATCCCACACTCTCTTAGTTACTCTTAATTAGTTTGGGAAAAAGAAAAAAAAAGTAAAATGTTTAATATTTATGAAAATTGGAAACAGAGCAAATATTATGCAAAAAATGTAAATTCAACATTTCAGCAGTCATATCCTTATATTACTTCGAAATACACCCGTGAGGATCAATTCAATCATTCTTCTATTTTCTTCTTCGAGTTCTTTTAACTTCTCTGCTGAACTGTTCAAAATGTACCACAAATTGCATTTCTAAACAGATTTCTTTACTCTGTCATATGCGCTATCGGTACGTACAATCTAACTTATTGATTAATACATTTGGTGTATCTGACTAATATTAAACAGTAAAAGTAAAATAATGAAGCAAAGATGTTTTTAGGAAAAGGTTTTCTAAATACAGATAAATCTCTAAAGTACATGAAATACATCGCCAGCTCAGTCATTTCCAGCCGAGGACTGCAGTTTCGTGCTTATTAGCACTTATCAACCCGGCATAGGAAAGTGACTGAGCTGGAGATGGAAAACCTCTTAAGGAAGCTAAGAGTGCCAAACAAACTGGTAGCTAATATAGAATTAGCGCAGACCAGACGAGTGACCAGTCCTCGGCTATAGTGATAGTCCTCGGCTGGAAATGACTGAGCTGGCGGTGTATTTCATGTATTTCTGCTTTAGCCCTGGCTATTGGGCGGTAATTTACTGACTAAATCTCTAAAGGTTGAATGAAAAGAGCTGTTTAATTGAAAAGAGACTTAAAATTATAGTACAATGGTATGACTCAGCTACTTAAAGTCGCAAAAAGAATAGTAACCATCAATCTGAAATATTTATTTATTTCTCTAAAACCAAGAAGTATTATTAAGAATGAAGCATTATGAAAAAACCTTGTTACGCATAATATCAACCACTTTCTTCAAACTTGTGTAAAAGAGCAGAGGAGATATTTCAGACATACCGGGTTCCCCCCCCCCAAAAAAAAAAAATAGGTTCAATTGTCATCACAGTTTTAGAAGTTTCGAAAGAACAGAACTTGTTGATAGAATCAAAAATATACTGTTTTTAAAGTACATGTCTTATAACAAAATAGGATATTAAAGAGGAAAAAAAATGCTTAGCACTTGAAAAATAATTCAACAAAATGTAGATTTTCTCTAAGGTTCGTGTTTTTAACCCAAATTGATTCCGTTTTCTTGCTCCGTTGCTATGGAAACAAGCAATTTGAAATGTTGATTCTAGGGTTTTAGCATATTTCGTCGAATGCAACTCACAATTGAACAAGATTATATTCGAGACATCTGATACTAAAAATACTAAAATTTAAATTCTTCACTTAAGACATATCAGAGGTTTTTAAATAAAACTATTCATTCTGAATGAATGCGAAAAAATACTGCTTCAAAGTACATAAACTTTTAGCTAAGAAAATAGAAAAAAAAAGTGTTATCGAGAAATTAAGTACTTTTTTTTCAAAAGATTTTCTGTCAAAGGCTTATCTCAAAAGATTTTTCTCAGTTTTATAAAGCAATTTTGAGTGTTATCTTTTATTGAGTCCTAACTTGTTGGAAATTATTAAAAGATAGAACTTTTAATAATTAAGTTATCTTGCTATTTTGTTACGAAATGTTTATGAATAAAATGACACAGAAACGTGAAGGAGAAAGATTTAAATGTTCGCACGATTATTTCGAATATAACAATACAATCTTAAAATGTAACAGACAAAGTGATTTTTACGCAGTTGTTGAGACTCAGTATTTAAGTACTGAGAGCAAGCATAACTATCCATATTCTGAAAAAGCATTTAGAGTTGAACTCAAAAAATACGAAATGCCAAAAATTCACGAATTTGTTCGCATTAACCGTTTTTCGTAAACATTCGTGAATAAGTAAAAGGGGTAAAAATAAAATGAATATATAAAGTTAAAAGAGAATTGCTTTGCAACTCATTTACAACGTCTATTTTTTCACGAATTGATAGTGCTTTTCTTTTTACGCTTTCCTTCTTTAGCCTGTAATGGACTACCAAATTAAGCAACATTCAGTTTTATCGATATTCCATTAGAAATTAAATAGAAGGGTCGGAAATAGTAGGACTAATTTTTATGGTGTGAATACTTTTTAGTGATGACTGAAGAACCAATTCGATGAAAGGTGATAATGGAGGGACAGAAGGTAATACCCAAACAGAAAGTTTTCTCCCCAAGTAGACTGACCTGTCCAAACAGGTAAACAGATGTAATGAGCTTTAACTCTTTCAGAGAGGTCTTTAGCCTTACCCACAACAGCTCAACTATTTTCCACCCCCTAGAGATTAAGTTGTTCAAGATTAAGAAGAGGCAGGTGATATAAAGGACGATTGGGGGGATAATGCCTGCGTTGACAGCAGTTTCACTTTCACTTAAAATGTTCAATGCCACCCGGAAAAATGTAGAATCCAGCTGTCACTACTTGATGACTAAAAGAAAAGGGTTGAAAGTTACTCACAGGATTAAGGAATACATGGAAAGCTTTTTAAAGAGACACACAATTGCTGAAAAATAAAATTGAAGCACTCAATCCGTATTTTTTCCAGGAAGACACCAGAAGTTTTGTTCGTCTTAACTGAAGCTTTCATTTTGATCATTGTAATTTCTGAGACATTTTTAATGTACCTTAATAATAAACCAAACTTAATTTGCAAAGTGTTCGTTTAAGCCGTGATTTCATAATAACAGTGATCGTATTAACACAGTTCAACTGTATTTTCTTTGAAATATTTGGCAGGAAAAATTTGCCTTGCCGTAAATTGATCAATAAGGCAATACATCTCTTGCCATCTCTGAAACAAATACGAAGGTTCTGCACTCTTCTAGCTTGATTTAGCCACTTCAGATTGCTCCAACTTGGCAAGAAATTGATTTTTTCCAAAAAAAAAAAAATTCAATTCGTTTATAAAAAGTTCAAACTTTTTAACTTCTTAATGCTCCTGAACTACGCTTAGTGAATGTTGTTGGGTTCTTGTGAAACAGTTACTTCGAAAAGATTGGAAATGTACTGAAAATTTTTGTCAACCGGTTTAAAGGAACAAAAAATCTAAAAACCAATAGCGCAAAAAAAGTGCGTTATCAAACAAATAGTGCAACTACACAGGCAATTATAAGTTAAGGACATCACAAACATAGCGAAAACTCCCTCGAAAAAAATCCAAACCGTGTAAAACTAAAATATGTTGCCAACTAGGAGTTGCTGAGAAAAATTGCAAGATGGAAATTAGTGACGCTACAATCGGAATACGACGTCTGCGAGGAGCATAAAATCCCACGTTTGAGAGCAAGTCTACAAATTTCGCTGATATACTGACATGAGAAAACTGAGATAGCCAATTCGTATCATGATATTGTTTGCCTGGAGGACTACGATATAGAACCATTGTGAGGATAGAGGCAGAGCAAAATCAAACAGAAGTGACCAAATGGCTAGAAGTGACCAGATGGTGTGTCTTTCTGTGGTTCATAGACGTGGGTGCTAAATTCAAACCACAGATTCGGGATCCCGGTGGTTCAGTCAAGGACGACTGACGACTACGACAAGCGCCGATGACCGATATTTGACGCTATGTGCACACAGAAATAGAATCACTACTTCGACTCATCTCAGATCCTCCCTTGCTGCAGCCACCGAAAGATAGGTGCCAATGTCAACCATACGTAGAAGGCTTCACGACGTGGTCTGCATGCAGGCGACCAGCCATTTGAGTACTAAAGCTCAATCAAGCCATTAATAGGGACATTTCCGTGAGCACGACACCATGTCCACTAGACGTCTCATCAACGGAGGACTATTCTCTTTACTTATGCGTCTAGGTTTAGTCAAGAAAGAGATAGCAGACATTCTTTAATACAGAGAAAACATGGAGCCCGTTGTTATCCGTCAAACCAATGAATGCTCAAGTTTATAGGCATCTTTGACGCTTATGTGTGATGCGTATATGCCGAGGCAATATAGGTGATACTTTCCTACTACAGGAAAACAACGCAAGACCACAAAGGCTTGCATCGTAGATGGTTATATTCAGCAGACAACAGTTCTGCGTTTGGAGTGACCAGCTCGATCTTCGTACTTGAATCTATCGAACACGTGTGAGTTTCTTTAGGGAGACATCTAGCTGATTTAGAAATTCACCAGTCATAATATGACGGGTGCGAATTTCTTCACCATTTTCATTGAATTCTAACTGTAGAAACAAACAAAAAAAAAATGAGTGGAATTCTATCTCAGTTCATGATTGCGAAAAGCATAATTTCAAATCAAGACTCAAAACTCATAGGAAAACTCATAAGCTTAATACTATATATACGTTTGTTAAGGAGAACAAAAAAATATCTTCTCAAGTAGAAATAAATTTAAACAAAATAAAATGATGCTAAACACAAAACTGCGTTATTAACATACTACATGAGCTATAAGACCTAGAACAGTTGATGCTGCATTTTGTCCGTAAGCGTGCATTAATTTCATTTACTGCAAATAAATTCAAGAAATCTCACACTTTACAGGTCTCTATTTAATTACGTTCTCACTTCAGCCGGATTTTCCCTGAAACCAAATTAAACATTTGTCTGTTGAAATAACTAATTACAGCTAGTTTACGCTAAGATAAACGAAGTTTAATCATACTATAGCCAAATCTTTATTCGCATACAAATATTGATCTGGACGTGCCGCATTTCTGTATGAAAGAAAATAAGAATCAGCTTTTCTGTCTGAGTGATTGAGAACATTAAAAATTTGGTTTTGAACTAGGTTGAGGCTTTCCAATATAATTAGTAACCTATAGGTCTTTCTATTTTTCTAAGAAAACGGTAAAAAAAACAGTTGTGAGTATTTGCGAGGCTTGCTTAGGTAATCTTTCATAATTCATGAAAAAAATTTTATTCATATCGTTTTTGGTTTTTGTTACCCATTTATTAAGCATTCGATTATTTATACTGGTATATTTCGACCGTTGGTTAAGGTTTATGCAAGGGTAAATTTTATTTGATTGTTTTGTGATGGTTATGTTATACATTAGTTATTTATGAGTGAGAAAAATCCATTTATTCATTATAAAACTTACCTTAAAAATAGAGAAAAAATGCTCTCAATTTAAGAAAATCTGATTAAAACGCCATATGCCCCCTTGCAAGGCTCATTAAATTATGAAAAGATTTATAGTAAATGAAACTAAGTGCGCTTTAGCAATAATGGTATACGTTGATTTTGATATTAGAAAAAATAATAGTTGCACCAAGATAAAAAAAAAAAAAACTCTTTTTAGCCTATTTTCCAGTAAAGGTAAACGAAAAAAGAGAAATAATGACAAATAAGGTTTAATGAATATATAAAACATCGCTAAAACCACAACAAAACAAAAAAATATTTTTTAAATTATTGAAAATTTAAAAATTGGAAAGTGAGGTTTTGAGAAAAGGAAAATATGTGCGTAGCAGTCTGTCGGTCGATCTGTTGGTCTGTCTACAAAACTGAAAACTATGCGTTTATCAAATAAACAGCAAGAAGTCTTTAATTATGTAGAGAAATTATTTTCTAAAAGAAGGAATATGTTTTCTTTTGTTAAAGTATTATGGAATCTCGTGATAAAAATATTATTATGGTTCCGCGATTCCAGTCCAACCTTTGCAATCGAAAACTAAAATGAAGCAAAATGATCCATGTGTAAATTCCTATCTTCGCCAATTATTATTTATTCATAATCAAATGGCAAAAGACTTAAAAACAAGTTTTTTTTTCGTAAAACACTAAATAATTTTACGCTGGTTGAACGTTTACGAAAGGAACAAATAATAATAAAAGTAAAAAGGAAATAAAAGGCTTCGGGCCTAATATATTGCCTTCTTTTGTTTGAAAATCCCTTTTGTTTCATTTAAAACGTCATCACTTTCATTATTCATTAAATATAACTTGACTAAATGACTTCGCAATTTATGTCACTACCCTTGTTCTTTTCTGCAAACATTTACAAAAATGCATATTGGACTATTAGCTTCTTTTTCGCAGAAGCATCGAAATGCCAAATTAATATTTTTAATGCAAGAGTTCTTTGAAACTAAACCTGATGAAATGTGGTGCAATTAAAAACACGAAACACGTCAATGGGCAAAACATAAACTGTATATATTTTTAACAATATAGAGTGAAAAAATTCCATTTAGAGCAACCAAATAACGTGCTGTCACAAGACTTTTGTGATTAAGAAGTAAATACTTGAAGTGTCTGTCGGTCTGTCTATCTGCCGGTCTGTCTGTCTGCGCCCCCCTATAACTTTTGAGTGAATAGTGCGATTCGAACTTTTTTTTTGTTCGAAAGATCTCGACATTACTTCCCAATATTTCACCTTTTGATTTTCTGTTCAATTTTGAACAGTTCCTTAACATTAGCACCTACGGGAAAACTGGAGGTCAAAATAGATTCCGAACTTAAAGGGGCATGTCCATGAAACTAAGGACATCACAGTAAAAAAAATTCATTGTATCACTAATTTTTCCCTTTCATATGAAGTAAAAAAAACTGTATTTTTGATAGAACTATGCAAAAAAAGTCATAAACAAATTTTTTATAAATTTTTTAGGCAAATTTTGACAACACTACTCAATGCCTATGTGTCGTTGTGTTATCGGTTCTAAAAATTAATCTTTTTTTTCACTTGGGAAATATAAGTGTTGTTTCTACAATCTTATTTTTTATTGAAATTTAGCTTACATAGGAAGAGATTTGACCAACAAAGAAATTTTAAACTGTTATAATTGTCTTATAAAAATATTTTAAAACTAGGCCTCATACTAATGTAACATCAGTCACAAAATTGCATAAAAGTTTGCATTGCTTAAATAAAAACAAACCCATTTTTTAAAAAAGTTATATTATCTTCATTTATGATGATATCTTTAATATTAATGCCTTAAATATTTAGAAATAGTTAAATTTTATTATTTAAAACTTATTTAAAATATGTAACATCAGTCACAAGAACATCAGTCACATTTCTCTTTTCGTTAATAAACCTCAAACGAATTCCACAAAAGGCATCGACTACAATTACAAGAAGGAAAACAAAGTAGAAGCTAAAATGAGCGGATGATAAAAAATAAAATAAGTTTAAAAACCTAGCATAATTACCAAAGTTAGTTCAGAATAAAACAAAAAAGCGAAATTAGGTGAAGAAATAGAATAAGAGTATAGCAAATTTAAAGTATTGAAGCCAAGGTTTAAATTCGCAGCTACATTACTCCTCTTTAAAATAATGAAACCTTGGTAAAATCTATAAGTCATTCAAAGCGCTCTTTGTCATACCTTCACAAAAGAAAACTGCAGCTGTAAAAAAATATTCCAACATGAAATTTGACAAACAGATACTCCTAGTTCTTCATGTCTTACACTTGAATAAAAGTGCTACATCATCGATAAAGAAATATTTTTAAATGTCACAGCTACATGCAAATTTCAGAGCTATCACCATCCGACTTGCAGTCATGTTATAAAGAGTTATTATTTGAGTAATCCCCCCTTTTTTTATAAGCTGCAGCAGATGTTTAGCAGCAAACACTTTTTTTACAGTAAAGGAGGGAATCACTTCCAGCAAAAATTCCAAAAATGTTCGAAAATTGTTGGCTGCTTTTGGAGAACGGGTTCTTGCAGAATATGACAAACAATTGCATGACGAGAAGTTAGATGCATTGAAATTGAAAATTAGGAGTATTTTGTAACTGTCAAGACCCAGGCAGAAAAACATTGGAAATAGCCTGTCAATGTGGATGAAATTTATTATTCACATGAGAAAGGAATAAATCATATAAAGCGCTAGATGTAGTAAATGCAAAAAGACTTTTTATTTTATGAAATATATAAAATATATAACTTTTGAAACATTATTAATGTACTTTTCTTGTAATTTAAATACATTTTTTCAATTTTAAACAAAATACATGCTAATTTTATTTTTAACGAGAAATAATTTATAATTGCAGCAATTTGTTGTAAATGTAACATCAGTCACAAAAGCTTTGTATCATCAGTCACGGATGTTAAATAATTTTTATACTTTCCGTTTTTAAGTTTTTTTCAATAAAATAAAGTATTTCCATCAAGTCTACAATCTATGTTCTAAGGGAAAGAAATCTGTTTACGTTATTAGTTTGAAGCGTATTTCAAATTTTATATAAGTCACTTTTCTCAATGTCTCTTCTGCGTAACATCAGTCACGTTCTTTTTTATTCTCCTTAATTTCATACGAAAAAATCCTCTAGCCTGAAAACAAGTGTGAAGGCAATGATGTACCATATCATGATATTTTAGATCAATTTTAAAAGAAACAAAATTAGATTTTAAGACAGTGCTGAATTTATAGGTTAAAAATAGAGTCAAATTGTAACGTCAGTCACCGTGAACTGACCCAAAGACGGATTTACTTCAAACAACTTTTGTTGGAAATAGCTCCGATACGACTCCGACTCCAAGAGTTTTGTGGCACCTGACTCCGACTCCTGTACCCGAAAATTAGTCGGCACTTCATTCAATGACTTATTTTCTTATATGGCTGACTATTAAACATTTTAACGGCGTCTTCAAATTCTCGGCGAGTTATTTTTCACTTCAATGGAACTCTTCGTCCTGCTTAATATCTTGTTTTGTTCTAAAGTTTATATGAAAGACAAAATAGCGTATGGTATCGCCAAACAAGCAATGACGGCAATGCATAACATAGAATAATCGCCAAAAAGATAAAAGTACGCCTCGTCACATAGCTATATATATAGACATTTGAACGAAGCCATGGCCTGTTTGGTGATATTTTGATAGTTAAAATTGTAACCCTTTACTCCAGTGGATTAACCCTAAACTCCGGTAGGTAGCGTTCATCGTTGACCATTTTTTCGTTTCTTCATTCGCCTGAAACGACACAATCATACCAGTAAAACAGTTAAGATACCGCATCCAGTTCAGCCTCGTCACAATAAAGCATTTCTCTGCATGTCAAACATTACCAAATAATTATCAAATTATTGCACCGTGGAGCGAGTTTCATTATTGATGACATCAAACGACAACACGAAAAAATATTTTTGGCACCAAAAAAGTTTGTAGATTCTGATTATTTTCTCAATTTTATTAATATTTCTTGTTAATAAACTCCAAACACCATATATCGTAGACAATGACGCAAGTTAGATAAATATGACTTAAATCAAAATGAAAGAAATTTAAAGCGCAAGTGTTTTTAGCGACGCTGTGGAGTTGATGGGAATTTGACCACTTCTCGCCTCCGATTCCAAGAATTTTAGTGCCTCAACTCTGATTTTGTAAACTGAAATCAGTCCGACTCCGACTCTGACTCCGCAGCCAAGGCCGAAATGCAGACTAAGAGGGGAAATGGCCGACTGAGTTTTATAATTTTAAAGCGAGCGAATCCGGACAAAAACATTTTTACTTTCAAATCTGTTCGTCTCCAAATCCACAGCCCTGGATTTTAATGCAGGATAACGGTTTTTGAGATGATTTGTTCGTATTTGCATTCTTAAGTTGTAATTAATTAATTTTATTTTTTAGCAACGAGACACAAAAGAAGATTCAGACAACTTTATTCTTTAACAGCGAGAAAGAAATGTGCAGACGATTTTATTATTGTGGAAAATTATTTACTTGGGAGAACTGCTAATTTATTATTCATTGATTTCTTTTCTAAAGTATGCATATTTATTTATTTATTTTAATTTTTGACAGCTGGGGGAAAATCCAAAAAGCTATGTTTTTACTTAAAACTGCAACAAACGATTTTATGTATAAAATGTATTTATTTTGATGGGCATTTCATTTTTATTTACTTACTAACTGCGTTGCGCGGCTTTGCACGGTCCACCTCTAAAATAAAAAAATGACGCGTGTTCAACAATAAGGGATAAATAATAGAAAAATAGATAAGGGTTGGTTTGGGAAAGTGGGACCCCTTTTGAGAATAGTTCGTTTTGAAACCTTATACAAAAGTATTGAAACAAAAAAATTCAAACTTATTGTCTTATTTTATCTTGGACACTATTAATGAACAAAAGTTCATCATTATTTTCTAAAATAATGCTTAAAATATTCTTAACGGTTATTTAAAAAAAAAATCGGATGAGTGTCTTACCCCATAGTGAGGGGTAAGTGTGTCACACCACTTTCATTTAAATTTAAATGAAGCATATCTAAAAAAGGGGTAAGGGGGGGGTTTTATATGATAAATTATGTAAATTTTTAGTGTGAATTATTTTTTTGTAAATGCATCCATTTATGAGATATATTTATTGGCTTTTAAATCTCTATCGAGGAAAATTTTAAAACGAAAAACAAAACAATTTCATTTGTAAAATTTATTGAAAGCCTATAGGGATATATTTCACTTTTACACATAAAGGTGTGTTTAATGAACGTAATACTGTTAATTAAGGTCAATTTCCGTAAATTTTCCAAAATTATAAGTTAAAAAGAAATTGAAAACACTAAATGACTGACTGCGTCTAGGTAAAGTTGGCTAAGGAAGACCATTATCGCTTCATCCTTAGTATTCATTCTTCCAACATGATGTGCATTATGCCAATAAGAAGTAATTAAAGTATTTCACTGATACAAATATTTATTCAGAGTTGATTTTGATTTTGAAATCTCTATTATTATAAAGATTCTCACTTACCCCATAGTGAGGGGACCCACTAACTCCGTATAGCAAAAACGGGGGGTAAGTGGGATTACCCCCGTTAATAATATTTTATACAAAAAATCTTGTTGCTGTATGAACCTTGAAGTTAAACTGTACGTGATAAATTAATTATCTTAAAAAATAATAAAAAGGAACCTGGAACTCCCTTCTTTAAAAAATGTTCCTTGAACTCGCAAAAAAAAAATCAGATTTTTTTTTGATTAAGTGCTATGACCTAGAAAAATTTCCACGAATCCCAAATATGAGCAAAATCAATTACTATGATGAAATTCAACATCATCTGTGCAAAAAAGTTTGAAAACTTTATCCATATTTCAGTTTTAGGGGAGTGACCGACTTACCCCAGTGACCCACTTCCCCCAACCAACTCTACTGTAACATTTCCCGTCAAAATTATTATTCTTAAATTTCGTTAACGGGAAAACCCAAGGTCATGAACTAATTAAACGCAACCCTCCATTAATACAACTAAAATCCTTGATTAATATCTGCTGATAATCCAAAAAAAAAGAATAAATGGCCATTAAATAATTAAAAGAGAAAGTTTTACTTCAAAACAAAAAGCAAGAATTTTATTTTTTGACAGTCGAGGAAAAAAATGGCAACAGAGCTTTCTTCTCAATGTGTTTATTCACGGTAATTTAAATTAAGCAAACGATTTTTTTTTTTTTTTTTTTTTTTTGTTCTATTAGGCTTAAAAATGCTTATAACTTTTTTCCTGGTGATTTTACAGAATAGGTTTTTTTTTAATTTTGAAGGAAGAAAAGCAACATCAGGGGTATTTTTTCACGGGCTTTCGAGTATGACTTGAATCAAGAAAATCGGATAATTACTTGTTGTAGAAAGAGTCATTTAATGTCATTTTCGGCTCCTAAAATTAAAATTCGAACGGTTCGGTTCTTTTTCTGGCATTTGAACTCTCTCCCCCCTCCCCACAAGTTCGTTCTCGGGTGCCCAATTATCTCCCTGCCAAGTTTGGTCGAGATCCAACGTAAACTGGATTTGTATAGGGAATATACACACACATAACACATATTTTCTTTGCTCTATCTATATAGATTAATTTTTTTTCTATTAATTTTTTTTTTAATATTTTATTTATTTATTTAAATATATTTATTTTGAAAACAATTAAACACCGAGTAATTTGTTCTATTTCATGTATTTAAAGAATAGTTGAGGGAAAATTTAGCTGGAATGTTTCAAAGGTGCTTCAACTTTATTTGTTCGTCTATTTATTTTTACGTATTTGCTTCATCAAATAAAAGAGGCGTATTTTGTTTTTAGAAATCAGCTCTAAATTTTAACAACGTATATTTGGCATGATTTTCAGTCTATTTAAGATAATAGTGATTAGATGCTAGAAAGTCAACGTTGGTATACAGGAAAGTAGGCTTGTTTTGTTTTGGACGGAACTTCTTGCTTACTCGATAATAATATTTTTTGCTAAGATGATAAAACCAAGACATGCACCAGATACTCAAAAACAGACAAAGCCTTTTCTTTGTGGGTAAAAATCAGTGAGAAATGCAAATAAAAGGGTTTCTAACTAATTCAAAAAAATCCCAGATAACACACAACAGATTTTTACAACTTACACCATGCACTTGAGTAATACAACAAATAACGCTGACAATTGTAAAGATTTAAAGCAAAATTATAATTTACCAAAGCATTCTCAAAATTAGAAATTCTATACCACATGCTTTCAGTTCCAAAGCATTTTTTCAAATTATTGTTTAATTAATGAAGTCATTTAATCCGTCAATTTCTTTCAAGCCAAGCGTGTAATATATTTAGAGTAACAAAAAAACTGAATTAATACTTCTTTGAACTAAACGGAAAGAAGAATTAATGAATTTACTGAAATCAAAAAGTATGAAAACGAAAGATGCATATATATCTTTTTAAATAAATAATATTGCAACTGGAAAACCAAATACTGTAATTAAACGCGGAATAAAAAATAAAAAGTAAAGGATTTGGGAACAAAAAAAGAACTAACTACACCTTTTGATTTTAATTGCTGGTTTAATTAAAAGCGTTTCGTTACTTTCGTTTATATGTAAAATATTAAAAAGAATTAAATTTGCGAGGTTTTTTCCTTCAAACTTTCAAATTTGAACAAATTTATATGTTTTAACAAAAAGTTCCGTCTAGAACTACACGAACCTACTTTCCCTTATCCCAATGTCGGCTTTTCTAGTATCTAATCAAAATTCTCGAAATTTTCTAAAATCGCAAATTATTTGTAACATATTTTTAAAAATATTTTAAGCCGATTTCTAGAAATAAA
Source organism: Uloborus diversus (assembly GCF_026930045.1). Taxonomy (NCBI): domain Eukaryota; kingdom Metazoa; phylum Arthropoda; class Arachnida; order Araneae; family Uloboridae; genus Uloborus; species Uloborus diversus. The sequence continues at coordinate 9,937,408 of NC_072731.1, forward strand.
ATATGCCTCGCTCAGCTAAAGAATTAGATGCGTAAAAAAATCAATAAACGAACAAATAAAGTAGCAGGACCTTTTAAACAAAGCAGCAATTAAATGTTATCTCTTTATCTATATATATATAAATGAATGTTTGTCTGTATGTCATCCATGAACTCAAAACCTACCCGACAGATTTGGCTGAAACTTTCACCGTTTGTTATTTTTCGTACTGGGAATATTTATAGAACAGTTCGAAAAAAATCCGATCGAAAGTTCCTTTTTTATTCCAATTTAAGTCACAATCCATTGGATAAATACGAATAAAATTATCGGCTGCAGAAATTAATTCGCGTGAAAGATCTCGTTGATAAGAAGTTAGCTGTTGTCATTTTTCTTGAGTTTGAACAAATAAATTCTTTCTTTATTGTTTTATGGCTTTTCATGCAACGGGGGGATTTAAAACTTTTTCTATTTGATATTTTTAGCGATTGATTGATCTTGCAAACTGCGTGAGTACAAAATTTGAGTATAGTCACGGCTTCACTTGATACCTGGACCGATTATTATGAAAATTGCTATATATATGTATTTTTCCACGGAGAAGGTGCATAATATGCTCATTGAAGCCACTCGCCACCAAGTGGCACTGCAGAGTAGCAACTTCTGACCCGTTCAACCGATTGTCATGAAAATCAGTATAATGATGTTTTTTTTTTTTTTTTTTTTTTTTTTTTGCGTAGTAACGCGCGTCGGGTGCAGCTAGTAGTAAATAAAAGTAAGGTTTCAAAGAAATTCTGGAAGGAAATCTGTGGCGGACGTGCGTCCAGGAGACCTCATAGCACCTACAGCCTTGAAATTTTTGTACAAAATTACTTCGAGCCCCGGGGGTGTGCACCTAGGGTTTTATTTTCTAAAACTCGAATTAGTTTTTTTTTTTTTTTTTGTAATTAATTTTTTTAAGCTCAAATTTCGCGTAAATTGCGTATTATTGCCTATTAAAGAGGTGAAAAGTTACTTGCACATATTAATATCGTTGGAAAGGGTAGAATGTTCCGCGTTCTACGCAACTTATTTCAATGCTCTAACTTAAATACGGCGGGAGGTATTTAAGTTTTTACCTCGAACATTTTTAGGCTTAGCTAAGATTTAATGATGAAAGTAGTGCCTAAATTTATCAGTAAAAAGCGAAGGAACTGTCCTACAGTTTTCTTTTTCACACCTCTGAAAAGAGCAGCTTTTTGTACTCCAGATCTAACTCTACCTATGGTCGAAAAACTGAGTTTCTATCTCCAAAGGAAAAAAAGTTACAAGCCGTTAAAAATCCAAGCTCGAATAACCCTCATCTCCATTAAAATTATTGATATTTTATTTGGCGTTGTCGAAGTTACGTCTTTTCGAATCGCATGTTTCTTCTTTTCCTTATTCACAACCTTTAAGGGTTTCAATTTTAACGGAAAATCTGAGGATCAACTTAATTCAAGCCCCGAGCTAAAGAGCATAAGATATTACTGAGACCATGAATACATAAAACTGCAGTTTTGCAATGCTCAGGAGCCCCTTAGCCCTTACGGCTCTGAAAGTTGGTACAAGCCATTTTGAAACCGGGGAAGGGGTGTTTTTTGATCCAAAGGGAGCAGCTTATAAAGCGTTCTTAATCTGTTTCTATTTAACTGACGATTTAAATCTTTGCGAATCAAATAAGATTGCGAAGCAATCTTCGGGAGTCGTTGAGCGTTATTAGCGAGCAGAGGGTAGAGCCCCCTAGTTCCATTAACAAAAAATCTTTAGCCGCTTTCAAAAAGAAAAAAAAAATAAAAATAAATAAACTTATTAAAATAAATACCATATCAAAATATATATATAAATAATATATATATATATATATATATATATATATATATATATATATATATATATATATATATATATATATATATATATATATATATATATATATATATATATATATATATATATATATATATATATATATATATATATATATATATATATATATATATATATATATATATATATATATATATCGAAAACTCAGTAGGCTTTTTAAAACCTTTTAATTATTGAACTACTAGAAATGTTGAGCTGTAAGAATAGGAGGAGGAGATCGATGGGGTTTTTAAACATGTAGAAATTTAATTTTATATCGCTGAAAATGCACTAATTTTATTAAAATAATTATTTAGAGAGCCCATTTCTTTTGGGTCTCAGTTTATACTGAATGGCAGGATAGCTTTGAACCGGAATAAGAATTTGTTCTAAATGGATTTAATAACGATTATTTTTTAATTTGGAATATTTATACGATAGTTGGGGACCATTGGTATCGGTTTTTACCAAAAAGTTCGTAAAAGATACTAAATATACGTGGATAAATTTAAAATGAAGAAATCTTTGTTTCAAGTTACTCAAAATGACTGTATTTTTCCCCATTAAAAAATAGAGGCTTAGGCATTTTATTAATAATAGCGCTTAATCATCTGTCCAAAATAGTTTCCAAAACTTTTCATCATTGACATGAATATCCCGAACGACAAGAACTTCAATTAATCTTAATCGATCTCCCTATAAAGATTAAGAGGGTGTTTTTTTCTTTTTTTTTTTTTTTTTAATCATGAGGTACCATTCATAAAACGAACAATACGTCCTGAAACAATTTCAATGAATCAATTTGTCATACATACGCTTCTCGGAGAAATGTTACTTAGATATGAAAAGAAAATACTTTGAAGAAGATAAACCCTTAATCGTTATATCAATACCTGAGCATCGAACACTTGTCTCTGTTTTTTTTTTTTTTCTTTCTTTTTCATTTTTCAATATTAAGTACAAAAGAATGGAAAGGAAACTTACGCCATTTGATTTATATTGTGCCATAGATTAAAAACAAATATTTTTTATAAACATTTTTTTTTTAATTTCCTACTTTAAATTTCACGTACATATTACGCATTTGTTGGCAAAGCTTGCCCGTTAGCTTCAATTTTTCCCACCAAACAAAGAGGTTTATTTTTTTTTTCATGTGAAGTAAATATTCAAATCTTTAAAGTCAATTACAATGACAAATCAATGGTAAAAATATATAGAGAGCCTATTTTTTTTCGTCATCGATTATTGAGCAATCACATTGTTTATTGCTTTTACTTGACTGTTTTGATGTCCTATGATTTTATTTTCCCCCCGCCTCCCTCTGAAGCACCACCGTCGACCTTCCTCACGATGCTGCTCCTCTAGCGAGCGTCCATATCCTACACACACACGCATACATACATACATACATACATACATACACTTACACACATACCGACACACTCATGCCTGCACACAGACACACACGCATACATACACACACCTACCTACACACACATACACACACATACGCACACACACACATACCCACACACTCATGCCTGCACACAGACACAAACACGCACGTCTACACACACACATACCCCCCCACACACACACAAACACACACGACTACACACACGCACACACACACCCATACACACTCGTGATTGCGAAAAACATAATTTGAATTCAAGATGTTAAATTCATTTTTTTAAACTGTTTTTGCTTCTTCTCTTTTGATTCTTGGATAAATAAGAAAAATTTAGTTTTTTGAATTCAAGATTTTCCATCGCACACAATAATGACTTTTTCTTAATTTCTCTCCTGAGAAATTCGATGCATTTTTGATCACTGGCTCCGACCTCATAAAATGTGATACACTTTATCTCTTATTTATTTTTTCATTAATATGTCCTGAAATTGGACACAAAACTCGTTAGGAGCATGAGCAATATGCACATGTGTAATTGTGAATCTCGCAGAGACTTGCAGTAGCGGAAAGTGTTGTACCTTGGGACACTTTTCATATTTTAATTTTTAACATTGACTAGCCGCCTACGGCGACCAGCTGGTCCGCCGTTTTGCGCCAGGGTTGCCGCCTTCGGCGACTGCTTAGACAATTTAGCAACGATATTAATCAATTTTTTTCTCTATATATCAATATTATCATTCGCCTTTTTACGCCAACGTTGCCGCCTTCGGCGGCTGCTTAAATAATCATATTTAAAATTAAATTTCCTACACTATAGTACAAAAAATATCCGTCTGGCGCGATCGGTTCGGGGTCTGTGAGGTCGTGTAATAGTCAAGATAACTTTTTATGACGTAACATGTGTGTCAAGTTATGACCGTGACGTAAGTGTAATAGTCAAGATAACTTTTTATTCCCCTGATGGGGCTGTGTAACAATCCGTTTGGTCTTTACCAGACAAGACACCAGTCTTTCATATGATACCATTAAGGCACTGATGCATGACACAAGTAGTTTTTGGTGCCGAGTTTCCACTAAAAGGAGACACCTGGGTTCTCTTCGGTGCGAAACTGAAATATATTTTTTTAAATTTTTCCAAGGGAATTCAAAGCCCAAAGGATCTTTTACATGCCGCATAATCATACGACATGGGCCCTGATGATTTTCTGCATCTCGAAAATCCACCGACTGGCCACCTCAGGTCAGAACCCGTGTTCAAGGCGTAAAAGGGCAGCGCCTTACCATCACGCCACCTGCCGGCTTTAAGATAAGTTATATTTCTCAAAATAAACAAACTGGAAATTTATTTAAAAAACTCATAGAGTGATTGGGTGCGCTAAACAAAGCTATGCAGACCAAAAAAGCCCCCCCCCCCATAATTCTATGTAGGATGGCAAAATTCAACTAGGTCGTCATTTTATCGTCATCAGAAAGCCAATGATGATAAAATGTTATTAGTAAGCAGTTTGTTATTAACAGCAAAAATGTAGCAGCAATTATTATAAAAGAGTCTTGTTAAAACTTCCTGATCTTACTTTTTTCACTTTGATCTTTTTGTTTTTTCACGCCACGCTGTAGTTTACCAGTATAAAAAAGTAGTTAATTGCACTAGTAAGTTATACAGATGACGAATGCAATAAGAAATATGTCGTTCTGCGCCGTTATTTTGTCCTGTTAAATAGCCCTAGAAAAATAGACTGCAGCGAAATAAGGCCATGATTGATTTTATTAGCACTCCAGTGTCCTTTAAAGGGTTGGGTGATTTGGGGATACCAGATTTCCGAGCTGTCCGACCCTCGTCCGTCCAATGCTTCCAAACACGCACGATTGTGCTACTGTTACGCTGCACACGAGCGGCTACTGCGCGATGAAGCAATCCAGCTTCACGAAGGCCGACGATTCTGCCCCGTTCAAACTCCGAAATTTGCTTAAATTTCGCTTTCTTTCGTCGAAGAGGCATAGTAAAGATTCAGTTAACGTTTACTGTAGCATATAACCACCGATAATCATACACGCCTCGCTACAGCCGTCTCTCTCTCTCTCTCTCTCTCTCTCTCTCTCTCTCTCTATATATATATATATATATATATATATATATATATATATATATATATATATATATATATATATATATATATATATATATATATATATATATATATATATATATATATATATATATATATCATCCTCTGTAAGTTAACCTCCTGTCTAACTTAAACGCATTTGTCAGGACCAGAATTAGTATTACATCATATATATCACCCTTCATAAGGTTGACCACCGGTCCAACTTGACCACTTAAGTGGCATAAGTTGAAATGTCAAAAGGTCAACTTACGCGTGCTTCACTGCACTTTCATTGTATCGTGCACAAGTAATATTTGATGACTTGTTTTGGTAAATTTTAGATTCGTCAAATGTCCTTAGTAAATGGTGTCAAGAGTTTGTAGGATTAAGTTAACTTATAAAGAGTTCAGTTTTGACTGATAAATATTTCCCTATATTAATATAAACGAGCTGATGTGTGCATCACATAACTTCCTTTTACTCCAATTTTAATGTCATTTTCCCATTATTGGCAATTTTAAGTTAACTCAATAGTTTACTCTCTAAATATCACCACCAGTGGCCAAAATGAAACCAGATTTAAAAAAAAAAATCGCCAAATTTGTCGCCAAGCTGGGGACAAAACTTGGCAACCAAAAGACTGGCGATATATTGCCCAGTGCCGCTAAATTATAACACCACTTGAGTTTACATCGAAATTAACAATGATTTCCCTCCAAAAAGTGGCAAAAGAGCCCTTTAGAAACACCCGAATGCAACCAAAAGGGGAGGTGCCCAACTAGACCCCACTAGGAGTCTACGTACCAAATTTTAACTTTCTAGGACTTACCATTCTTGAGTTATGCGACATACATCGGCACATACGCACATACTCACATACATACATACGTGCGTACAGACGTCACGAGAAAATTCGTTGTAATTAACTCGGGAATAGTCATTATGGATATTTTGCGTGTCTATACGTTCTTAGGCACTTATCCACGTGCGATCGAGTCGAAAAAAAACTCTATATTCGTTCGGGGGTGAGTAAAATGGAAATTAAGGTCGATTTTGAGAGAAAATTTTTTTGCGAATACAATACTTCCTTTTTTGTAAAAGGAAGTAATAAAAGCAAATAGCTTATAATACCTTTTCTTTATTTCAAATATCATACTATACATGTTTCACAGCTAAATCTTTCAGAAGATGTATTATTTGGAAAATGTTTCTGAAACTCTTAATCTACGTTGTTTCTTCGTTGATAGAAACACTTTAGAAACTAAAGATAAATCGTCGAACTGAAATTCTCTAAAGAAAAGGTTTTCTTTGTCTGCTTTGTTTTAATACTGATAAATAGATATTGTTGGCAACAGCTAATTCATCCCCCAGCATTCATCACGCTTTATTTTTCTTGAGAATCTTTATTTCTTCCTAAACAAAGGGATTATGAGATTACTAGAAATTTTTACTGTGTGTAGTTTGCGGTTAAAAATTTTATCAAAAAACGTAGCAGTACATAATTAATGCTGTAAATCGAAGGATTATGAGCTAAACAGAGACACAAACACGCGTACCATTTTTTCCTGCAGTGCAAAAAAAAAACTTTTTTTTCAAACGTACTTATAATTGCTCTTTGTTATAATCGCTTTCAAAAAATGTTCAGAAAAAAAGTTAAGTAAAAAAGTATTAAATTCGTAGATCTTTTCAGAATACAGAAAGTTAGTTAATTTTACATAGTTATTTTTTTCTTTTACATTGTAAACGGCAATCGTAAATTGCTAGCAGGAGGGCATAGTGGATAGATGTTTGCCTGTATCGCCGAAGATGAAATTTCCAAGAATCAGAAGGTTATAACAGGAAATATCCAACGTTGTTTAGCACAAATACACAGATTTCAGAATACACGTGCTTCGGGGTTTCAAGGACCCCCCCCCCCCTTTTTTTCAATTCAAAGGTGTGAGCTTCTAGATGTAAAGACACCCAGTAAAAGCAATGAAAATGGACAGCAGATAGTTTAAATATCAAAATAAGCAATAACAAAAGCAAAACAAGACAAAACGGAACTCAAAGTCAAGATTTATTGCATGATTCCCTCCCAGAGAAAACCGTTAAGCAATTAATTTCAGTAAAAAGACCCATAAAATACATGTTGCTGTCAAAATGAAACCGAATATTAATAATTTAGCAATAAATTTATGTCCAAAAATTTTTTTTACTACGACTCAACTGCCACGTGGCAGTTGCTTAACGGTTTTCTCTGGGAGGGAATCATGCAATAAATCTTGACTTTGAGTTCCGTTTTGTCTTGTTCTGCTTTTGTTATTGCTTATTTTGATAGTTAAACTGTCTGCTGTCCATTTTCATTGCTTTTACTGGGTGTCTTTACATCTAGAAGCTCACACCTTTGAATTGAAAAAAAAGGGGTTCCTTGAAACCCCGAAACACGTGTATCTGAAATCTGTGTATTTGTGCTAAACAACGTTGGATATTTCCTGTTATTCCTCGGCACAAAGGTATTTATTTATTGCTTAATCAGAAGGTTGTTCGTGTCGTTAGATCATGCGGAATGCTAAAGACCACTTGAGTACTTATTTGGATTGAATATTCTCAGATAAATTAAAATATTTGTTCACATTCGCATGTAAAAGATTTAGGCATTTCTATTTTGTGGTAGGCTTGGCATTAAAATTATCAAGTAACACTGGATTTGCACCCAGAATGTGATTTCCATATGAAAGAAGTTGTCATTCCGTAAAAGTTTTCACTTTGTAGAGAAGGCACGAGATCTGCAAATGGAGAGTTTCGAATATGCAGCCAAATTATTAAAAAAATACTAATTGCCAAATTATAATTTATAATTTCCCTAAATTAAACTTTAGTTGGACCTTTATAATTCAAAGTAATTGCAACCTATAACTTCTGTAAAACCAAAAATTTCGAAAATTATAGTACGGTTGATTTTTTTTACACAAATAATTGCACGCGCTTTTTTTTTCTTTTTGGTCTAAAAACGGTTTAAAAACGCAAAACCAAGTCAAGTAGACACAAAAATAAACTTGTACATTAGTAGCATACAGTAAACTCAAGATTATCCGCTCAATAGGATAGCACGGTAACCGCGGATAACCGATTTCGCTGTTAATCCGCAAAGTAGGTTTAAAAAAAAACGATAATAGTGTATCCAATAGCTTAAGAATGATATTTTTAAAACTCGCATACATTTAAAATATACTGTCTTTTTTTTCTTTAATCTTATTCAATCTTACATGTTAGAATACGTCATACTTTGCCTCAGCACTGGCTGATAGCTGATTGGTCAATGTTTTTCCGGTTACGCATTTAAACTCTCCCTTGACCTTGATTCATCCATTTGTTCATTTCGCACTGAGGAAGGAAGCTATTGCCTCCGAAACATGTCTGCGTTTTTAAAAACTTTTTATCCTTTTTGTGCTTTTAAACGTTGTTCCATTTTTATCTAATTTACCTAGCACAAAGCTATCGCTTTTCAATATACTGCCGTGCTAAGCACAAAAGTCGTATCTGCACTTTTTAACTGAGATACGGTCATGAAGTGGATCTTTGTCACATATTTCAATTAAACACATTGTTTATGGTCATTTGTAAATAAGAAATATATATATTTTTTAATCCTGAAAATTTGGCATCTGAATCAAATACATGGAGGCTCAAAACTTTAAACGGCAATTTCGCATTTTGAACTCGGCTGCATATACGACTTTTGCGCCTAGCACGGCAACATAGCTAAAATGATAACAGTGTATAAAAATGTATCTATATAAAAAGCTAAAAAGTATCGCTTATTATTGCAAATGGATTACACATATACGCCATGAAATGGTGCAATCAGATTTAGTAAAACAGATGAAGCTAGGTTAGATCAAAAATGCAAAGGGAAGGGAAATTTTTTTGAACAAGACATGTCCGGTCATTAAATTACGCGCATGTTGATTTAGAAATTTGTAAGTAGTGCAGGTTTAACGCAGTAAATTGTGTATGTTTTTTTGAGCAATCACGATTGCTTATTGCTTTCATTTGACTGTTTTTGGCGTCTTGTCCTTTTTTTTTCCCACCGCCACCCTCCGCACCATCACCGTCGACCGGTTCCTCGCGATGCTGCTCCTCTAGCGAAAGCCGTCTCCAGGTTGCATCCATGTCCTACACACACGCGCATACATACACAACTACACACACACACACGTACACACAAACACATACACTCACAAACACATACACACACATACACCTACACACATACACAAACACATACATACACACACCCATACATACAGACACCTACACATACACACACATACACCTACACACATACACCCACATACATACACACACGCATACATACAGACACCTACACATACACACACAAAACATACACACATATACACACAACTACCCACACATTCATGCCTGCACACAGTCACAGACACATATACCTACATACATACACATACCCCCCACACACACATTCATACACACAACTACCTACACACTTATACCAGCACACAGACACAAACACACATGCCTACACACACATACACATACCCCCTACACACAAACACACATACCCCTCACACACAAACACACGCGCCTACATACACACACTCGTGATTGCGAAAAACATAATATGAATTCAAAATGTCAAAATTCAAATTAATTTTTCTTTTTTTTTTTTTAATCAGGTTTCAAATAGTCAGGTTTCGGTGATCATGGAAGGTTTGATGTCATTGGAAAAGAAGAGGGAGAAAGAAATAGAGGAGTGTCTAGAAATTGATTTTGAAACTTGTTAAGTTTGGATGAAAGAATTTGTGAATATTCAGTGAACCATTGAAGAAAAGAATGAGTGTGGGAAATGCCGCGGATAAGCCGCAGCGTATAATCGACAGTTTACTGTATACAGCACCTCTATTAAAATTTTGTAATGACATTCATTTCTAAGCTGCAATTTTAGGAAGGCAAGAAAAGAAAAACTTCGTTTTTTACTGTAAGTCTCGAACAATCAAAGGTTTCTAAATTTATCTCGTGTTGTAAAAAAAAAAAAAAAAAAAATAGCGTTTTTAATTAAATATAGTAATAACTAAAGATGAGAATGAAGCAATTAGGTGTGATAATTTTTGACAAGTTATAGATAACTTTTTAAATAAATACGAAGCTTCTCTATTTACAGGGTATCCTTTATTAAAGGTTTTCTTCAAAATTTCAAACGCTTTACTTCCCATTTAGGATTTAGTTAGAAAATTTTAAGCTCATGAAGTCAAAGCCACTCACAAAAAAAAAAAAAAAAAAACCTTGTGTGTAAAAACGCTTTTAAAGCGCAAAAACCATAGTGATTTATTTCAATGAATCTCTCCTTCTCCTATCTTCTCCCGTTTTTCTCATTTCCTTTTTTTTCAAGTCAATTCTTTTTTAATGCGATATTTTTTTAAAACTTCAGTGAAGTTTATGTTTTTCTTATTCCCTGCTTGTTTTGTTTTGCTTCCTCACTTTTTTCCTACCTCATATTATGCTTGAAATCCTTTGGTACATTAGCTGTATATCCATGCTCTGCAAAAACGTAAAAATTTCGCTTCACGCATATTTACCATTTATTTTTCGTTTTTCATTTCTCTCTCTCTTTTTTTCCTTAATGCAATCGAAAACTCAAGTCCTACAAAGCTTAAAGGTAAGAATATATTTTTTAAACTAGTGAAAAACTTCAATTTTTGAAATAATATTCATTTTAACAGGAAATTTTATTAGTGTTGCAAATTCTATAAATAGTAATTATTTTTATGATTAATTTGTTGTAATTTGGCGAAATTTGTCGTTTGTGCTATTATCTTTCATCTAAAATTTTCTTAGTAATTTAACCTGCAAATAGTTTCTTGTAATAAATATACAACCCCCTTACATTCGAATGAAGTGTATGGTCCCTCCATTTCTGAAGGATACGATTTGTGAATGAATAAAAAGAAAATAAAAAGAAACTTCGGGAATCACGTGAAATGTTAGAGAGCTCTTTTTCGAGAGTTATAAATAGCCGGGTGGCATTGGAGAGAGTCTGTTTTACTTTCTAACTGTGAAGTCACGTTTCAGCCGTTGCGCTTGGAAGGTGTGTATTAGCCTTTGCGCTATGTTTTTGCGCATTTTCATGCAAATACGTGTGTTATCGTTGAGTTTAAGGTGTTAATTGATATTTGCCTAATTGCTACGGTTAATTTAGCAGTTGCTAACGATATTTCTTGTACATAATTGAAAATAAATCTCCTGTGTTTTCTCAAGAACTGTGTCGTCATTTGAAGAAAGTTTGAAGTTGCACCGGATCCGTAACGTAATTATTTTTTAAGAGTTATTCTTATTTATACCGTACAAATTATTATTTTAGACTGCACAAAAATACATAAGGTGTTTACCTAAATATAAGGGAGTTGTAGTCCTGCATTGAAAAATGAATCTTTTTTAAATTGACTATTTCGTATTCATATGAAGTTATGTTTTATATTTTGACTCTTATTTGAAACTAGTGGTACCCGCATGGCTTTGCCCGTAATAGAAAAATTAAAAGGTCTTTTGGTTAGCCTGTATATTTACAAATAATGTATGGTGAATTTTCTCGCCAATTGGCTTGTACCCATGTTACGGTTCCAAGTTATGCTAATTTCGTATCTCGCCAATCGGCTTGTGTCTATGTTACGGTTCTACGTTATGATAATTTCGTAATTTACTCGTCCATCTTATGATAGTTTTGTTCTTAAAATTGAAATAGAAAAATAACCACATCGAATTTTCGAAACATCGCTTCGAGGTGCACATCCCCATGGTACAAACTTACTTTGTGCCAATTTTCATGAAAATGAGCCGAACGATCTAGGCGCTATGCACGTTACAGAGACCCAGACGTCCAGACATCCTCCTGACATCCAGACAGAGAGACTTTCAGCTTTATTATTACTAAAGAAAATGTTTTTTTTTCCCTCCTAGGTACAGTAGTGTGTGTATCAAAATAAGGTGTGGTCGGCGCAACATCGGAAATTAATAATGGCGTCTATGAAAAAGAAAACTCTTCATTCTTTATCCGATTCAGAAAGAGGCAAAGTGTTTGCACACTGATTCCAATATTAGCGCATTTTTAAGAAAATAATGGATGACACATAATTGGTACCATTTTCTTGCAATACCTCCTGGCAGGGGGGAGGGGCCATCGAAGAGAATCCTTGATTTTTACACGTTTTTTAATCCTAATTCGCATATCCAATAAACTATAGAGGGCGCTGCAGTCACTGTTTAATGGCGGATGAAAAAGGTAAAACAAACACACGCCGTAACTTATAACTTGCTTTGACGCTTAGTGAATGACAGTAATTTTCATCGTCTTTGAGGGAAGCTTTCTTTCTATTCTTCCGAAATTACATTACATCATAAGCTGTTTGAAGCCTGTAATTTACAGCAAAGAAAACACGTGGAATGGAATGTTTTACCTTTTTCTTTAGTATTGTTAATCACCGCAAGATAGCGTATTCGAGCTCTGGAGTTGCGAATACTATGGAAACTTGTTAACCCGGCCTTTGTTTATCCGAATTATTCGGATTAAATTTGCATTCCAATTTACAAAAAGTATGTTAACATAAAAAAATTAAACTATTAGTACACTATATATTCGCTGTTAATTTTTATCTATTAAAGATAAAGCAGTTGCATGACCATGCTTTATTCTACCTCCTCACGTGTTTGAAGAGAACAATGTAACCCGACTCTGCGTTAAGAAATGTCGCCCAAAAATTGTTTTGATATTTTTTACGTCTTGCAGATTCAATTGTTTTTTTTTCCGAGCAATCACGATTGCTTATTGTTCTCATTTGACGGTCCTTGGCGTTCCGGTTCCTTTTTTTAGCTTGGACCAGGGGCCTCTGCAGCACCACCGCCCACCGGCCTCTACAGGAGCGACTGTCCCCCCGGTAGCCACTTTTCCTGGTCGGTGGCGTCCATGTCCTACATACACGCACGCATTACGCACATACACACTCCCACACACAAGCCGTTACACACATACACACACGCCTAAGTGCACACACACAAGCCTACACATGCACGCACGTGCGCCTGCACACACATACCCAAATATACACACGTAACCCCCAGAAGGAAGGGCATGCTTGGGGGGACAGGAGTCGTTTCTGGTAGCCATAAGTTCAATGAGTAGGATCCTGTCGTGATTGCGAAAAACATAATTTGAATTCAAAATTTCAGAATTCAAATTAATTTTATTTTATCTTATTTATTTATTTATTTATTTTACAAAATACGATTTTTTGTCTTGATGAGTGGTAAGTCCTCTTATTTAAGGATTTGTTTTTTCTTATTATTTATACTACCCGTATTGTCCCGATTTTGGTTTATCCATATTGTATTTGGTCTCAGTTAGCACGGAGAAATGAAGTTGTAATATACTGTAGCTCCAAACTCGAGTGCTGCAGTCTTATTTGGGATCCCTATTACAATAAAAAATCTAAAACTCTTGAGCAGGTTCAATCAAATTTGTTTATTACTTACATTACAGAACTAATAATCAAAATTTTTTAACTTATTCTTACTCTCATTTATATAATATTTATAATGCTCCCACTCTTAAATCACGCCGTGAGCTTTTGTGCCTTCTATTTTTCTACAAGATTTTACATAATTTAATTGACTGCTCAGATATCGTCAATTCGATACAACTAGCTGTCCCAAGTAGGACTCTTAAGGTGTCATTCTTCTTTTAAAAATATTTTTACCAGATGGAAATATGCTGATAATTTTTGTCTTTTTAAATTTTACAAACATGTTAACATTCATTGTCATGATTTAGATATTTTTATCTTGTCATTTTATATTTTTAAATCTTTATGTTTTAATATTTTAAATGTATAATTTGTTTTAATTGCTTTTTCTATATTGTTGCCACTGTAATTGGATTATTTCTGTAGTGTGCAATGCTTTTAATAAATAAATAAATAAATAAATATTAAAATATATGCTGGTAAGGATTTTTATACTCCCCCCTCCCCCCCCCCCTTTTGAACACTTAACTCTAAGAGCGCTAGTAAAAGCATGATTTTAAACCTCGTGCTGCCATTCTCGTGGTAAACTCTTCTTGATAGTCATGAATAAACTAGAAAATCGTCATCAAGGTATGACGGGTGAAAATTGCTTCTACATTTGAACGAAGCATTGGTATGTCTGGTGGTACTGTTTGACCGCGGATTGCATGTAATTTGGCAATCTGCCAAGTAAAGACTATTCCATCTGAATGAATCTAGCAGGGGAGAATTGAAAATAACGATGGGATTTTGATGCACACGTTTTATAATGTCACTAGTGCCTTATTCATTTATTGCATTCTCAAAAATTAAATAAGGGGAAACAAAAATAGTTACCATGGAAACAACAAAAAGAAAAGAAAATATTTTCATTCCGTTCAGGAACGAAAAAGCAAAATGGTAAGCTCAAAACTTTGTTGTAAATAAATAAATCAATTTATTTTTGCCGCGAGAATATAGATCGAATATACTTTAGATTTAAAAAATGTTGCTGTGAGCTAATTTTCATTTTTACAAAACTAAGGCTAAAAAATAATGAGAGGCAAAAGTGCACATTTGTTGCAAATCAACTAACATCCCTATAAATTAATAGATACGTCCATTTCCGCCTATAAACCGGATATCAGCCTTTCCATGTAATCAATGGTCAAACAGTAGTTTGATAGTTGAAATTTCAACCCGAACTCCAGTGGATTAACCCTGAACTCCAGTAGATAGCTCTAATTGGTGACCACTTTTTTGTCTCTTTATTCTCCTAAAATGAGTCTTATCAGTAAAACAATTAAGTTACCGGATCTAGCTCAGTCTTGTCAAAATAAAGCATTTCCTGCATGTCAAACTTTTCGAAAAAATATTATCAAATTATCATGCTATCAAGCGAGTTTAATTGTTGATGACGTCACATCGTTACTCGATCAGTGAATTCGATATTATATATATGAGGATATTCAAAAATTTTGCTTTGTCTTCTCTATTTCTTAAGCTGTTCCTTTTGCGCATAATGCAGGTACTCATCTTCTTAGTTGTTGTCGGATTACAGAATTTATTCAAACATATTCCGCAAGCATTGCGTAAAAACTTTATCTGTACTTGCTTGAATAGATTAAATTTGATTGCAGTGATTAAGCCCCTTTAAGTTTTTGTTAATATATTATTATACAACTTTAGCACTAAACACATAAGTGATTTTTGTATTCTTTCAATTTTGTAAAGGCTTTTCAAAATTTCAAAATTTTAAAATTAGCAAATGATCGGGAAAATGTGACCTTTAAGCATATTTAAAGTTACTCCTTTTATTCACTTTAACTGCGTTGTACTAAATGTAAAAAATTGAAGGGTCTACAGAAGCAGACGGGGATGCTCATTTACCACACGACAGAAATTTAAAAGCAATCGTATCTTGCATCCCGCTCTATCCTCAACTGTAAGTGCAATTCTCTGACAAGAAGTTTCCTACAGGGTTACTCCCGATTGTGAGGAAAGTTGCTCGTGTTGCCCATAACGGGGGCTACCATTTTCTAGACTGTGTCCATATGCGCGTGCTTTTACGTCGATTTTCGTCAATTCTGCATTTGGTTATCCCACTACGGCTCTTTAACCCCTTCAGACCTGGTGTCCAGTATACCGGACATGCACTTTAAACAGCTGTTAATCATTTAATAATTGATTTAATTAGTTTTTTTTTTTTTTTTTTTTTTTTTTTTTTTTTTTTGTAGTTGACTCTTTACATTCTACTTATTATAATCTGCGAAATAATTTTTCGTTTTGGGATTAACAACAGTGACATATAAGGATTGAGAGGTAGAAAGTGGCTCATTTTTCCAACCATGGATTTTTATCTGAAAAGCAAGGTTTTTTTTCTTGATTTTTTTAAAAAATACATTTTTTTTAATTAATCGTTTCAACCGCTTATATTATGCTTTATAATTGTTTGTAGAACATTTTGTAATGAAGTTTGCTCGGTATTTTACCGTTTTTGTATATAAAATATTGATTTCAAAAATATAGGTCCGTAATATTGGACGAAAATTTTTCTCCTACAAACTCAAAATTTTGTCTATAAGGTACACTTTACCATAGTACACTGTGTACCAAATATCAACATTTTGGTCCAATATTTCATAATTCCGACTGAAGGGGTTAATTTCTGCACTTATGGGTGAAATCAGAAAGCAAAGACTTGATGTGGCTCTTGCAGCTTTGATTGTACGTGAAATTATGAAAAAAGAGAGAGAGAGAGAGAGGGAGAGAGGTGGCGGAAAAAGGGGAAATGGTCAAGGCGATGGTTTCAGAGATAGAGCATCAATTATTGTTACATGCAATTTCCAAAGCACCTCCTGTTAAATCCATATTTGAGTTTTAACATTAATTTGTTGTACTTTTGGTGAATGTTTTTTGCTGATGCAGAAAAATATAATACATTTTACTACTTCTCATTGAATGTCTCATTTAAAGGGTGATTACTCTTGTTACACTTTTTAAAAAAACGTACAGAATATCTGCTTTCTCCAGGCTTTTTTTCCCATAACCTCTAAATAAAATCTTAATTTTAGATAGGAAGTATTATTCGTTTATTGACAGGTAAGAAGAAGATTTAATTCTAACAAATTATACACGTAAATTCATCGCTAAAAACAAGTGTGAAAATTTCCAATTAAAATAAAAATGATCCATAGTCTTTCATAACTTTTTTTTTTAACTATGAGTTCATAAACATATTGGAGATGTGCTAACTCTTTAACATACACAAATATAACGCCACTAGATACATATTTCTCAGAGGAAAAGTGCGTGGCCGAGTTTATTAAAATAGTACCAGAAAATAAAATGACGCTTAAAAAAAATGAAAGAGACGGTGAAGCACAAAAAGGCCAGCAACATTTGATGTACAATTTTGATACATTTTAAAAATATTATTTTAGTCGATCAATAAAATCATTAAAATTTCAGTTAAACATGCTAGGCATAAATAACGGGTATCGCAGACTAAACTATCATAATTTCAGGGGCCGGACCGTTTAACACAATCAGAACCTTGTCTTGTAAGGTTAAAAAGTAAATTTACAAAAGTTGCGAAAGTTAAATCTTTTTATATTACTCCTGATTTCACAATAGATGGTTGCCCTACATGCTGCAATGCACTATTCTTTATGGTATTATACAAATTTTATTTTATTATAAAAAATATGTATCATAAATACCGTTGTCAAAGTAATAAGTACAAAAAAAAAACTGTAGGGGAATGTGTAACAAAGTGAATTACACTAGCCTCAAAAAGTTTAGGTACAACCTTTTTTTTGCGTCAGGTTTGCAAATAAATAAATGTAGAAACAAAAAAATTGGAGAATATGTGCATTAAATAGTTTTTTATTGAATACGTCATAGAAATTTGTATAAGTGTATTGCAAAAACGATTTATAACAAAAAAAAGCATTATTTGCGGAAACGTCCATTCTTGAAGAAAACAGAACATCACAGTGTATGTAATAAAATGTCATAGAAACAATCCAAAAATGGGTTCTAATAAGGAATGTGTCCCTTCTAACTTGAATTCATTGGCGGCATCGATTTTCCGTGCTTTTTATTAAGTTGTCGGACATAGGAAGCTAAGACCATACACAGAATAAGCCTTATTCCAGATCATGTAACGACCTTGGAGGAGGCTTTAAAACAGCAACTTGTCTACCAAGATAGTCCCAAAGATAATCTATCAGATTCAGGTGTGGATATCGAGCTGGTCATTCCATTCGTTCCAAACCGTGATCCTCAATATACTCTTCAACAATCCGAGCTCGGTGAGGTCGTGCATTATAATCCATCAGAATGAAGTCATTACCAATAGCATCAGCATGTGGGTGGACATATGCATCAAGGATCTCATCCCGATATCTCAGACAAGTCAGAGTTTATCCGTGGAACACATGCAGGTCAGTGTGACCACCGAGCAAGACCCCTGCACAAACCATGATTTGACCACCTCTATAAGTGTGGACTTTCAATAGTAACGGATTGATGGTATCTAGCACGCTGTCTCCTCCAGATCAATAGGCGCTCTGACGCTCTTTACTCGTCTGCGAACAGAACAGAAGCCCATTGCCTCTGGGTCCAGGAAACATGTTCTCTTGCCCAGCATAAGTGGACATTTCACTGTGGTTCGTTGGGGGGGGGGGGGGGACATACACAACTGGTCGTCCTGCATAGAGACTTGCATTGTGAAGACGATTTCGCACCGTAGTAGCAGAGATTCTTCTTCCTGATGCTACAAAGTGGTCTGCAACGAGCTGCGGCACAGTAGTGGCTCTTCTCCTTCGTGCTGAAAAACTAGAAAATGGTCTTCTGCAGGTAATGTACCTTAAAGCCTTTGTAGCTCGTGGTCGGCCTGGAGCAGGTCTTCTGGACGCAGAATCTTCGGACTGGTATGATCTCAAAGTTGCTGAACAACACTACGAGACACATTATGACGTCTAGCAGCATCAGCCTGCGACAATCCCATTTCCATCCATTTGACTGCTCGTCACCTTAACGAATCGGGCAAACAACGTCTCTGGGACATTTTCTAAACTCTATGACTATTGTCATCGAAACTGCGAGCAACAGTTGAAAATCAACACAACTTACACACAAAAGAACGAAAGCTTGATATTTGCATATTTATTTCTCACTCGTAAAGACATGTTTTTTTCTATAAAACAAAAATGATTTATAGAAAAGAACTATCGTTTACTCATCAATGATTTTAAAGCTCGTTATTATCGTTCATCGTCTATGCATTTTATTGTTACTGATATTTTTTTACGGTGAGCTTCGAAAATTATGTTGTACCTTAACTTTTTGAGGTGAGTGTAGTTAAGATGACTTACTTTTTTCAAAATGAACAAATTGGAAATTTTTTCTGAAAACTACGGTACAGGAAGGAAGAACAATATTTTTTTCGATAAAACTTGCATAGAATAGGTATTTTTTACCCTTGGCAGAAAGTTTGTTCCTCAAAAAAAAGGAGGTAATTTTTCATTTTTTTTTTCTCATGGGGAAAAATAAAACATATTTTTAATGAATTTTTTTTTAATTCTATCATTAAAGATATTTTTATCAAATAAATGTGTAAATAAAAGAATGAATGAATAAATGAAAAGAAAAGTAACGAATAAATGAAGATAAATTAATGAGTGAAAAAAATAGCAAATTATTAAGGAAAAAGGTCAATAAATGAATAAATAAGGGAAATACTAAATGAAGAAATTTAAACAAACTAATTAATAAACGAATACGTAATTGATTTGATAAATGATCGAATAAGTAAATGATATGAACTATTTCACTTTGGCCCATCCACTTTGCCTCGCATGAACATGTTTAATTGTACAAAGCAATTACAATACAAATAAACTTAATACTAAGCAAACAAACACTGAAAATATTAGTAGTTCTCAGTCGATATTCAAAATGTTAATAAAAAGAACTTTATCATTTAATAATACCAAAATATATATTTTGACTCACAACAAAATATTACAATATGCGTATTATCATATTCTTTGATTTTCAGAGAGATTTTTTTTCTTGACTGTAATAGACTACATGTGTTACTACATAGTTAAAATATCACTAGATAGGTGGCACTAAGATCAGAGTAAATATTTCACCATTTCACTTTGTCCCGCTACTTCAATTTGTCTCACATTTCTCTACATTTTAAGTATTTTTAAATAGTAAATACTGCATGAAACCATCAGTTGAAATTTAAAAAAAAGAAAAAAAAGTTCAATTCCAATGCTATAATTTTCAAAATGAAATTTCACATAACTTTTTCAAGGAAAAAATGTACTGTAATAGTTCAAATATTATTATTGTAACATTTGTGCATAACAATTTTCTAATAACCCAATAAAAAAACACTAATATAAATTAAGAAATGAATAAAAGATGTACTGATGTTAATTAAGATATAAATAGCAATTAAAATTCAAAATCAGATGCAAAACCCAAAGATTAAATTTCGCTCATCCATTTTTTAAAGTACAACTGAACATTTTTGGAATGTAAAAAAATAGAACAATAAAAAGGAATTCTGTTATTTCAGTCACCGCAATTGCAAATGTATTGGCAATGACGGTGATTGACGCCACGAAATTCCAGCTCAATGATTGGTTCCTGAGTAACTTGCCCAAAATTAGAGGCACTTTTTTTCTAACGGAGGAAAAAAAGTGCTCCTATTGGAGCAATTTCAATAACACTTGAGTATTCTGGAGCAATCGTTATTAGAAGTGGGTAGAAAAACTGTTTCCAGATAGCATCGACGGTTTCTATTGCGGTTGAGAATGACCTAAAATTTCTAACGTGTGATATGCCAATGATATACCTATTAGGAATTTTTTTTTAATATTACAGAAGTATCTTAAATTTATTTTCAGTGCATTTTTCATGTTGCATTCCTTCTGTATCCTGTCATTTTTTGTGTATAATTGAGGACTCGCCGCTTGCTTCAAGATTGACAGAAAACCTTGGAAGGTTTTTTTTTTAATTTATTTTATTTTTTTTTTAATTTTATTTTATTATTATTATTATTATTATTATTATTATTATTATTATCATTATTATTATTATTATTATTATTATTAGTATTAGTATTATTATTATTATTTTGACTAATTCAAAAGGATATTATCTCAATTTTAATTTAAGAAATATGGCTAGAGTGACTAGAGAAACTAATTCAAACTAATCAGCTTTTTCAACTTTTTGCAATATTCTTTTTTCTTTCTAAAATTAACTTTTATGTTGATCGAGGAAATGTTACGGATAATATAAAACGTGCAGTTTCATATTGTAAATTTCCAGAACATAATAAAGAGCTAGACATATAGTACAGTAGTAACGTTTTTCATTTAAATCGCTTGCTTTTATACAGCAAACAAGAACGTCTATGCTGATGCAACGGACAGATTAAGCAAAAATTGACGTTGGATACAAACTGCACAAAGGTGATTTTCGTAAGAACACGAAGTATTTCATTTCAAAGAAAACGAAATAACCTCTAGATTTCGTATACACTGGAAAATACACGTTCTTTGACTTGCTTGATGAATCACCCTGCTTGCTTATTCCAAGGTAAATCTTTTTCGAATTCAGCTCATTCGAAAATACTGAAGTTCAAATAAAACTTCTTAGCCCAGTTCTTTCTTCGGTGTTCTCTTAGAACTTCGGTGTACTCTCTCTCTCTCTCTCTCTCATCCTGAGTTAAATCTAAAAATTGAATACAGTTACTATGTGATATTTTAAATATTAGAAATGTGATACTTTTACCAATGCCCCCAAACCTCTATTTTTTGCGATGAATAGGTACTGCACAAAAAATTGCATTAAAAAAGTTCGTTCGTTTTATAATTAACTTCGTCTGTTTTATAAATATTATTGACAATTGAGTCCCAATCTGATTGAAATTTTGATACACCGCACAAAAAAAGTTCGCACAAAAAAGACCGCAGAAGATAAGGTTTGGTTGGTTCATTTTTGCTCTGAACTTATAATTTCAGGAGTAAAAATTTTTAATTTTCACTACTTAAATTTAAGCTTAGTTATTTTAATCCAAACAGTAGCAAACAATTGTTAATTTTTCTTTAATTTTATAATTTACTTTTTTATGTTTTTATTTTTCTTTTTATTTATTTATTTGTATTTTCAGCTTCTTTTCCGTTCTTAACACTTTCTTACGCATACAACAATCAAACATTCCGTTTGTTTTTGTTTGATAATTTCAAGAGCCTAATTTCGTCAATAAATTTCTACTTTTTTTATTCAAGACAAAACTTTTCCCCCATACAATTCAATGCTACCCTTCATTACTTAAGGCTTAGTAAGTAAAAAAAAAATGATTTGAATAATTTTCAGGTAAAACTTGCTAGCATGTAGAATTTACGACAGATCTTTTTTTTTCGGTGAAAACATTACAGGGTCAGAATATTTATTATCTTTATACTTTTTCATATTTGTACCGACAGAGAAACATGTCACATAAATCTTCCTATTTCAGTCAAAGGTTCAATAATTTTTTTCTCCTGGCAACGAACTTATAACATAAATATATTTTAAATATTTGCATTATAAATGAAAAGTGATGATTCAAAAAGTTTTTAATAAAATGTTTTAAATTTGTCTTGATCATTCTATTGAAAATTTACTGAATTTTATTTCAAAAGAAAAAAAAACACTGAAACCTATTTACTTTTTGATTTTCTTCCATTATAAAATTGGCACAATAGAAGTATGCTTCTTTTTACTTAAGCTGCATATTTTCCCCTCTCGTTCAGTAAATTCTTTCGCTTATATTTGCGTAGCTAAAACTTAAAGGAAAAAAAGAAATGTATCGGGTGATGTATTCATACCAATGTTAAGAGAAAATAAATTAATTTAGACACAAGTATTTAATTATTTGATTTTTTTAACTAAGACTAAGTACTTTCTTTGATAGATCATTCACGTACCACTAGAACAGCTTAGTTGCTATGAAAACTATATTAAATTATGTTTTTAAATGTTTTTAAACAACCTCTCTTAGAAAAAACGCTTGAATTAGTATTTTTTCGTACCTAAAAGTCAAGTATTAAACGCTTACTTTATATTTTTGCGTTCATGTACCTTTAGAAAGTAACGGAAAAAGAATAAGAAACAATGAACTAAAACATTTTTCTTTCGAGATATTAATAGTATATTTGGTAGTAAAAGGCTGTTGCTAAGCATTTTAAGTTTTTCTTTCTCTACAAGAACAATTCTCGAATTTTCCTTTGAAGTTCACAGTTTGAAAAAAGAAAACATGAAGAAGAAAACTTTCTCCTTTCCTCATCATCCAAAGACATAAGTGAGATTTTTTAAGGATGATGTAATTTAATGAGCGCTGTTTCTTGAGGAGCTAAAAAAGAAAAAGAAAAAATGTTTTATAATGGTTTAAAAAGCTCATTGCCAAAGGCATTTTCAGACCGGCTAAAAATATTAATTTCCTTTCAGCACAAAATTGCGCTTTCAGAAGCATGCGTTGTTACCCTCACTCTCTTGAAGTGTTTGTTAGGAAACAATTTAGTAAATTTACGTAGTTTAAAAATTAGTTTAATCATCCCTAGTGCCAAATAGTTGCTGTTTTTCCAAACAAATACTTAGATAAGCAGTTTGAGAAACGTTTTGCTTCCCAAATACGACAATTCAAATTCTTCTTAGTTACTATCACTAAAAAAACGTTGCATGGGTGCGAAATATTTTCTCTAATTAATGAAGCAGTTAGCGTCTTAATTTGATCCTTTGCATCATGATGGACAAGGCATTAAACATTTAATAGCAATAATTTTATAAACAGTACAACGATGATGGTACTAATTTACTGTTTTGACGTTTTTTCATGAGCTATATGGAAGAAGTGGTCGCATTTAGAAGTAAAATAAAAAGTTACTTGATCTGCTTAAGATGCTCTTCATTCACATCTTGTCCTACTGTTGACGGACTAGAAAGTTCAAGCTTCTGACATGGCAAGTAGTTCTCAAACTTTTTACTTTAGTAATCCATAACCTGTCGTTGGTACTTGTCTCTCATGTGACAGACAAAGCAAAATACAGATGATAAACATAGGGAGGAGGGGGAGATACTACTTTTTTTTTTAAACCATGCATATTGTTTTCAATATACAGTCATGTTTGTGAAAATTGCAACAACATGAAGGACTCCTTGGAAATAAGTAAAATTTATTGCACATGAATGAAAATAACAGGCGTAAATTAAAATCGAATGCAGGTACACGCGCAGGCGTAAGAGCATGTGCACGTTTTGGCATCGAATCATAGAGATTCTGAAAGTTACGATTGGGAATAGCATCCCATATGGCTTCAATCTGAAGCCAAAGTTCATCCGTACTCACTGCTGGACGAGACACATGGGCAAGTCTCCGACCAAAGCAATTCGAGACATGCTCAATGGGAGACATATCCGGAGAACGGTCAGGTCAAGATAGTAGCGTAACCTGTCGTAAACAGAAGAACACTTGTACGTTTCGTGCGACATGTGGACGTGCATTGTCCGGCTGAAATACTGCACTAGATATGCTCTGAAGAAATGGTAGCACCTCCGGCGTCACAGTGTCCCTGAAGTAACGCTCGCTATTCACTGTAAAAAAATTCCGAAACGTTACTGGGTATTTCCGTGGAACGTCTCGGGATTTCACACGTTTTCACCTATTTCCTCGTAAAAACAAGTATTATCACAAAAAAGTTTCCTGAATCGCTACAAGATGCACGCGTACCGACTTTTCACTGTTGTGGAAAATATTTTTAGCAACCAGTTTAAAGATTGAATGAGCGTGTTCATTAAGTGTATCGGCCTAAGATTGCTTACGGCCTGTCCAGATTGACTAAGCTCCCAATAAGAGCAAAAATGTCAATGGATAGCTACAGCTTTGCAAGGCAGGAATTGCAGGCAAGAGATATGCTTGGATCCTTCTTGCATAGCTTTGGCCGTGGTCACTCTGATTTTTGTGGAGCCTTGTTGGTAAATTAGGAAGGTTCTAATCAATTACACTAAACTTACTTAATTTTTTCAGAAGGTTCTAGAGACATGACTGGCTTTAACAGGGCAGATTTCGCACGCTTTCATGAAGTCTCAAGGTTAATTTCCGAAAGGTTACTGACTTATATCGGGAAACGTTCCTGATTTTTCCAAGATATGTTACTGGAAGAAATTGGGCACATCAGCTGCCCGTTATTTTCCAGGAACGTTTCTGAATCGTTTTTACAGTGTTGAGGTTAACCGTAATTCGGAGTAGATGGGACTGCAGTCGATATTCAGTAACGCTTCACACTATGACGCCTGGCGTTGTGCCTGTATAACGTCAGATTACACACACTGGGTGGGATGATTTTTCCACGTGTAACGTCTGAGTCTATTCTAACTCATGTGTTGTTATTCTAACTAAATAATAAATGTCAAGTGAAACACATACGATACCATGCAGATACATTTAACTGTAGCCAATTGAAATTTTAGAACTCATTCTTAGAAAGTTTAGACATATGCATCATATTTCCAAAACGGTAGTCTGATGAAATCCCGCTATTTTTTTTATCACCCTGCATGTTTATTAATGATTACGGAAAATACACTCTATAATAAAAAAATCGACGCACCAAGAAGCAATCATCCGATTGCTTTGAAATTTTATATGAATGAGTGTTTTGACCAGATATACAAATGATTAAAATTTGGTGTCCAATGAATGAATAGTTTGATCACCAGCGCATCGAAACTGTGCTTCCAGCAGATGTATATAAAGAGCAGTTCTTCAACAGTTGTTAAAACTTCCTTTTTGATTGCGATTCAGATTACCTTTCAAGAACTTAAAAATGCCTCGCCGCATGGTTCGTGCTCATTACGAGCAACTGTCAGAGTTTAAAAGAGGTCGTATCATTGGATTGAAAGACGACGGTTGGTCAAATCGGATAATTGCTCGTCATTTGAGTCGAAGCGATGCGGCAATTCGAAGTTGCTGGCAAGGATGGGTGGAAAATAGCAGAGTTCAGCGTCAGGATGGTAGCAGTCGACCTAGGGTCACAACAGATCGTGATGACAAAGTGACTGTCCGATCAGCTGTCACAACGCCTTCTTCATCACTATGAACCATCAGACGTTCAACCCAAACACCAATGTCCATCTTGACTATTTACAGACGGTTCAGACAACGAAATTTACGCTCGCACCGACCGTTTCACCACCTGCCACTGACGCCTACACACGGCTGAGCCAGATTACAGTGGTACATGGCTCGATCAGGTTGGAATGGTGCCGACTGGAGACGTATAGTCTTTAGCGATGAATCTCGCTTCCAACTGTGTCATGACGATCATCGAAGACGTGTTTGGAGACACCCAGGGCAGAGGGGGATCCTGGTTTCACTTTTGCACGCCACGCTGGCCCTCAACGAGGCATTATGGTCTGGGGTGCCATTTCCTTTGATAACTGGACCCCTTTGATAGTAATTAGAGGTATACTTACTGAAAAGTGGTACGTCGACAATATCCTAAGACCTGTTTTGCTGCCGTTCCTTTTGCAGTACCCTCGGTTGGTTATTAGCAGGACAATGCCAGATAACATAAGGCACGTGTTGCTATGAACTGTCTGGAAGCTTGTCAAACTCTTCCGTTGCCTGCAAGATCGCCAGATCTCTCTCCCATCGATCATGTCTGGGATATGATGGGACGGCGATTGCATCTGGCTTGGAACATTGACAACCTCCTCCGATATTTGGAGAGAATTTTGCCAGAAATACCTTAGGACACCCTCCGGGAGCTTTATCGGTGTTTTCCATGCCGTGCTTCAGCTTGTATCCAGGTTAGAAGCGGGTCAATACCTTATTGAACTTGTTACTGTAACTCTGACATAAGTTATTCAATTGTTCTGAGAATTAAATCATGTACTATTCCGATTGAGACGAAAATGTACCAATTTTCGTCTCAATCGGATCACTCCTTCTTGGTGCGTCGATTTTTTTTGTTATAGAGTGTATATGTGGATTTTCTATTACAGATGAACTTACACGAGCGGTAGTAAAAGATAAAATATATTGTTAAAAACGAGCTGTGCACAGGGTATTACGGTTAAACTTGCGAAACATCAATTTTCTCAACCGTTAACCCTAGATGCATATCCCCAATGGCAAAAATGTTTAAAATCCGACGCAGAGTTAAGATATTCAAAGTTTCAAACGAAAATAAAAATGAGTCAAAACATACAAAATTTAGCTTTTTATACGGGCCCTACCTACACTGTTAAAAATTTTCCGGAAAATTTACGGTAATTGTTACTGGCATCCATGTTGCCAGTAACTATTACCGTAAAAATCAAATGTTACTCTAAAATTTTACGGTTTCCTCGGTAGCCCACAGCAACCAATTGGCGCTGGGATCGCTTATTTCTCCGGTAGAAATTACCGTAGAAATCAGCGATGCGTTAAGTCCGCCATTTTACAGTAACAATTACCAGAAAATCTTCCTGAATTTTTAACAGTGTAAGTACCTTAACTTATATTCAGGGAAATAATCTTCAGTAAAAATATTACTAACACAAAACACTTGAAATTAGTGCGACCAAAACTCAAGGCGATTTTCGAGTTCATAGTTTTAAGGGACTATACAGAAGATGCGATTGTAACTTATCGCCCTTTCAGAAGAATGACAGATTGTAGAAGCAAAAAAACAAACAAAAAATTTATATTTTTTTATTGTTATTTTAAAATAAATGCAATTGCGATGCCATGATACGCAAAAGCTCACCACAAAACCTCAAACAATATAAAAAAACATACTCTATACACACATATAATTTTAAACCTGTGTTAACCGCTGTATTTCCTCCCAAAATATGTTATTGACGGCGAGTGTAATCACTAAACGCTGCGTTTCATATCTCTGTGAACATTGGGCGTGCTAATGTCAAACTTTGTGGGTTAGGTTTTCTGATTTTGAACATTTTTGCAGTTGAAAGTATGCTCCTGGGACTGCGAAAATAGTTGCGAAAATAGAGGTTATGCAGGTTAAACCGGAACAATCTGTGTATTACTGCAAATACTGGTAAAAAGCAGAAAAACAAATTAAATAACAGTTATTGCTCCTTCCTTTATGTATTATTGTCAGGGAAATAAAGAACAAAAAATCTGAGGCCTATGTGTTTAGTTTCAAAATTTCAGGAAAATTAAAAAAGGCATTTATACTCATTTCACAATTGAAAGATTTATATAGAATGTTTTTCTCAGAGAGACTCTAATTTTTCAAGCAATAGAAGCCAACTTATACAAATTTCGTTTATTCAATAAGCGAAAATTTTTAGTAAATGTGAAGTGACGTAAGAGAGCTAATTGTAAAAATATAAGTTTATTGAAACTGCAAAGAAACTAATTGAACCTAATGGCCACGACATTATAGAAGCATGTTATTACAATCATTAGTGAAAGTTAGTCTAAAAATATTGCAATACTTCTTTCAGATTTTTTTTTTCTTTTTTTGAAGAATTTACGAAAATTCCTTGGGTAATTAGCAACAATTGGGACTAATAAAAAAACCTTTTGCATAACATTTTATGAAAAATTAAAAATTTGACTTTGTTTCGGGGTAGGATTTTTGTCAGAGTGCAATTTGTGCGTAAATTTTTGAAGAAAGGGCTATTGTGAATGTTTCCACATATGCAAAAGTAATATAAATTTTCAAAATATGTGCTGTGCATACGCGTTTACAGCACGTGTTATGTATGACTAAAACACCTGGTGGTAAATTACACTTCTTGCTTTAAGTGTTGTGTGCAAAGAAAAAGAATTGAAAACATTTAGTTTGATTTTTACATAAAATCGAGAAATTTTAGGTTATGCTTTCTTAATTTAAATTAGCGAGTGCTTTTCATTTCATTTGTAGAGAGAAACAAATGGCAGTTTTGTAACTGTGGAATTTTATTTTATTTATTTTTTTTTTTTTTCAGATGACTTACAATAGTCTAAAAAGCAGTCAGAAGGTATTTCGATGTCTTTCTCGAAAGCAACTATCGAACCAAACTTTATTTTCTTTTTTTACTTTAACTTAATGCATAGGAAAGTTTGGGGAATTCATAGTATAAGTTTTCCTTTGAAACATTTACTGTATTTTGTATCGATTAAAAAGTAAGGTCGACATTTTATTGTTACTCTAGCTTAGTGCAATTATAAACTCTACGAAAACTTTTGACAGTATTCAATACATATAACAATAACTTATAACTAGCACTCTTAAACATAAACACAGCTTTTACAGGCAGTTAACGATACAAATTTCTAATAATAGGGCAGTAATTTTCCAACGAGTGGCAGCAAAGGAGCAAATGTGTCAGAATACCATCACTCAATGGTAACATTTGACCTTTTAGTAAATGTCGAACTTGCCAACAGAATCATGACATTATTCCTCAACAATCCTCAGGCGAGAAGACCGCTATGCATTGTTGTAGTACCCACTAATTGGCTCCTTCCTTACACATAACACTTCCAACAGCAGGTAAATGGTGCAGGTTCTTCCAAACTGACAAATGGATTTTAGTCTCTGCACCTATACAACGCTCAGACTGAAACTCAATGGCCCTGTCCAGCTACTTTGCAATCACTTGTATTGCTTCACAGAGGTTTCCGATCTGGTATAGTCTCTGCGAGATAGGAACAGAGGACACTCGGGGTAGGATGAGATCACTTGAATTATTATTTCGCTTTTGACTCACTTATACGAAGTGTGTGCATGTCGCTTTGGTTGAAGGATGATAATGACAAGTGATGTTACTTATCGTTTAATGTCCATCCCAGTGATTAGAAAAACTCTTTTTTTTTTCTTGGCGAACTACAACTGCAACTACTTTACTACAAATGCAATTAACTAAAACTACTTTTTTTTAATGCAGTGACTACAAACTGCTTCTGAGATGTAGTCGCTACTTTTTTCTTTAAATGAATAAATAAAAAGCGTACACACACACCATTTGAGGATTGAGCAAAAAAACTCGAAAAGGTGATAAGAATAATAAATTAGCTCATTTAAACGTGGAATAGTACTTAGAACTATCATTTACTTATTTATTTTCTTTTTTATACCACTTTTAACGAATATTCGTTGGAAGAAAGGATAAAAAAGTGGAAAGATTCAAATTTTTACATTTCGGCTATTTGAAAAATGTAAATTGAAGCAGTCATAATTTGATTTAAATTTTACATCGGCATACATATTTTAAAAAAAAATAGATTAGGAAAGTATCTTTTAAACATAGAAGAAAAAAATTTCTGTATGGAAATTAATTTCATAAGAACTTATATTTTCGAGTATCAAGTTAATTAATTTATCAAGCTACGGGTCTGGATCTAGACGCTATCCTCTTTCTTACGCAGCGGATATTTTTTTTTCTTTTTTTTTAAAACTTAATTTAAAAGCAGTTTCCAGAAATCGCTACAAACTACTTTCTTTTTTTTTGAGCAATAACGATTGCTTATTGTTCTCACTTGACTGTTTTGATGTCCTATCATTTTATTTTCCCACCGCCACCCTCCGCACCATCACCGTCGACCGGCTCCTCACGATGCTGCTCCTATAGCGAAAGCCGTCTCCGGGTTGCATCCATGTCCTACACACACGCGCATACATACACAACTACACACACACACGAACACATACACACACAAACACATGCACACACACACACAACAACCCACACATTCATGCCTGCACACAGACTCAAACACATATGTCTACACACACATACACATACCTCCCCCCCACACGCACACATTCATACACACAACTACCCACACACTTATTCCAGCACACAGACACAAACACACATGTCTACACACACATACACATACCCCCTACACACAACACACATAATCCCCACACACAAACAGACACGCCTACATACATACACTCGTGATTACAAAAAACATAATTTGAATTCAAGGTGTCAAAATTCAAATTAATTTTTTTTTTTTTTTTTTGTATCGAACTACTCTCTACTCTACTTTTTTTTAAGTTGTGCGACTCAATACAAACTACTAAAAGATGTAGATACTGCAACAGCGTCGCTACTTGTTGCGCACTACTTCCGACCACTAGTCCATCCATCTCGTTTACAAGGCCATTTGCAACACCTAACAGCAATTCCATGTCAAACCAACCATCTTCCTCATTTCATCAGTTCTGATTTGAATAAAATTTGACCACAACAAATTAATTGCTAAGGAAAAAAATCCTGTCCAACTTTAGATTTCTATAATGTAAAACATGCACAGAAATATGTAAAGAAATATGTTTTTGCAGAGCCTAGCGGTTGCGGTTTCAGCTTATTTTTTGTACAGTGGAAGAAAAGTATTAGAGCAATAAAATGTTTTTTTTTCTTTTATTTTAAACCCAAAGGCAGTATGTTTTGGAAATTCAAAGTCAAAAGACACATAGATGAATGACCGTGAAACTTAAATCTTTGAACGTTGGATGATACATTAATATAAAGCTGTATTTATTAGCTTTGCAGTGCTTTCAAAGCTTTTATTCTATTATAATTGGGAGAGCTGTTAGTCTTTTGAAAGCAAATACTTTTTAATTTTTTCCCACATTTTCAGGGTTTTTTTTTTTTTTTTGCTGGTGTGTATTTAAAGCAATTTTCAAAACAGAAATCCTAAAATGTGCCAGAATTACTTTTCTTGTCAAAAATGCCCTTTCTACTAAATTTTGTTAAAACCGGAAATGATGATGTCAAAAACTCACTTTTTTTTTATCTTACTTGGATTTGCTCGTAATTTTCATTTAATTATTTTGTTTAATACTCTTCATTGTTTTTTCTTTTTGTGCAGTTGTTTGGACCAGCGAAGGAAAAAAATGACGTTGTTTCATTGTGCGATTTAATTTAATTTCCTTTGTTATTGTGTTCGCTAAATTATTCAAAGTCGAGCTAGTGTTGTTACTCCATGTTTTTATTTTTAAACTGTAGTGTACAGTAATTGTATAACTAAGTTATAGCAGCAGCAAAATTTTACTAACAAATTCCGTTTTTTTTTGGGGGGGGGAGGGTTTTTTTTTTTTTAGGTTTTTTTGAGCAATCACGATTGCTTATTGTTCTCACTTGACTGTTTTTGGCATTCCTTTGATTTTTCCCACCGCCACCCTCCGCACCATCACCGTCGACGGGCTCCTCACGATGCTGCACCTCTAGCGAAAGACGTCTCCAGGTTGCATTCATGTCCTACACACACGCGCATACATACACAACTACACACACACACGAACACATACACACACACAAACACATGCACACACACACACAACAACCCACACATTCATGCCTGCACACAGACTCAAACACATATGTCTACACACACATACACATACCTCCCCCCCCCCACACGCACACATTCATACACACAACTACCCACACACTTATGCCAGCACACAGACACAAACACACATGTCTACACACACATACACATACCCCCTACACACAACACACATAATCCCCACACACAAACACACACGCCTACATACATACACTCGTGATTACAAAAAACATAATTTGAATTCAAGGTGTCAAAATTCAAATTAATTTTTTTTTTTTTTTTTTTTTTTGTATCGAACTACTCTCTACTCTACTTTTTTTTAAGTTGTGCGACTCAATACAAACTACTAAAAGATGTAGATACTGCAACAGCGTCGCTACTTGTTGCGCACTACTTCCGACCACTAGTCCATCCATCTCGTTTACAAGGCCATTTGCAACACCTAACAGCAATTCCATGTCAAACCAACCATCTTCCTCATTTCATCAGTTCTGATTTGAATAAAATTTGACCACAACAAATTAATTGCTAAGGAAAAAAATCCTGTCCAACTTTAGATTTCTATAATGTAAAACATGCACAGAAATATGTAAAGAAATATGTTTTTGCAGAGCCTAGCGGTTGCGGTTTCAGCTTATTTTTTGTACAGTGGAAGAAAAGTATTAGAGTAATAAAATGTTTTTTTTTCTTTTATTTTAAACCCAAAGGCAGTATGTTTTGGAAATTCAAAGTCAAAAGACACATAGATGAATGACCGTGAAACTTAAATCTTTGAACGTTGGATGATACATTAATATAAAGCTGTATTTATTAGCTTTGCAGTGCTTTCAAAGCTTTTATTCTATTATAATTGGGAGAGCTGTTAGTCTTTTGAAAGCAAATACTTTTTAATTTTTTCCCACATTTTCAGGGTTTTTTTTTTTTTTTTTTGCTGGTGTGTATTTAAAGCAATTTTCAAAACAGAAATCCTAAAATGTGCCAGAATTACTTTTCTTGTCAAAAATGCCCTTTCTACTAAATTTTGTTAAAACCGGAAATGATGATGTCAAAAACTCACTTTTTTTTTTATCTTACTTGGATTTGCTCGTAATTTTCATTTAATTATTTTGTTTAATACTCTTCATTGTTTTTTCTTTTTGTGCAGTTGTTTGGACCAGCGAAGGAAAAAAATGACGTTGTTTCATTGTGCGATTTAATTTAATTTCCTTTGTTATTGTGTTCGCTAAATTATTCAAAGTCGAGCTAGTGTTGTTACTCCATGTTTTTATTTTTAAACTGTAGTGTACAGTAATTGTATAACTAAGTTATAGCAGCAGCAAAATTTTACTAACAAATTCCGTTTTTTTTTTTGGGAGGGGGAGGGTTTTTTTTTTTTTTTTTTTAGGTTTTTTTGAGCAATCACGATTGCTTATTGTTCTCACTTGACTGTTTTTGGCATTCCTTTGATTTTTCCCACCGCCACCCTCCGCACCATCACCGTCGACGGGCTCCTCACGATGCTGCACCTCTAGCGAAAGACGTCTCCAGGTTGCATTCATGTCCTACACACACGCGCATACATACACAACTACACCTACACACACACGCACACACACACACGCACACACACACTCACAAACACATACACACACATACACCTACACACACATACACACATACAAACACTTACACACACGCATACATACAGACACCCACACATACACACACAAAAACATACACAACTACCCACACATTCATGCATGCACACAGACACAAACACATATGCCTACACACACATACACATACCCCCCCCCAACACACATTCATACACACACATACACATAACCCGTACACGCAAAGCCATACCCCCACACACAAACACACACGCCTACATACACACTCTCGTGATTGCGAAAAACATAATTTGAATTCAAAATGTCAAAATTATTTTTATTTATTTATTTATTTATTTATTTATTTATTTATTTATTTATTTATTTATTTGTGCATTTTGACCGAATTTGTTTTACGTACAGTTAGTTTTTTCTAAAAAAAATTCGTTTTTTGTAACCTATGATTTACCACTTAAATGGTACAATAAACTTTTTACTTTAAATGATGAGCTCATTCCCATTCATCGTCAACAGTTTGACAAAAAACTAAACACTAAGCATTTATTTTCTCATTAGCAAGCAGCTATTATTAGTGAAGTATTTTGAAGCTTAGCAATAAAGAACGAAAGCAAATCTTTTTTTTTTCTCTTGTTTATTTTTCGGTAAAATGGAGGCAATAGACATTTCAAAAAAATATTAATTCCTATCCTTTTACATAATAAAATATTAACATACGACAGAAAAAAATGTTTTTATAATCAGTGCATGCAAATTTTATAGAGAAATACGAATTAAATGAATGAAGAAATAAAGGGTATGATTTCGTTTTCGGCTTTTTAATGTTTTAAAGTAACGTTTTAAAAATAACTTAAGTGAACTGTTCCAAGAGTACGATATCGAAATAAATATTGCCCATATAAAGAAGCACAAGGATGAAAAGGGACCCTTTAGTCTTAAGGGGTCGCATTACATTCAAAACATTTTTTTTTTAGTTAAAGTAAATCGTGTTACATTTTGAAACCTTAAAATACACATTTAGTTAGCAATCAATAACTCATTTTCAAATTTCAAATATTAAACTATTTAAAAAATTCCAAGAATTTAGGAATATTTAAATTTTTAAAAATTTCTAAGCCTTTTTTTCTTTTTGCACTTATTTAAAAAAGATTTGTTGCTCAACAATCACAAAAACCCTCGCTAAAAATTTGTGCATTCATTTTGTTATATTTATTAGGAAACTTTCTGCAATTTTTAAGGTATACCATGCTCTAAACATTTTAGTAATTCTTAAAATGCTTATACTTTGCACAGTTTTGTCTGTTGTAAATTATCCTGAAAGCAAAAAAATAATTATTTAAAACTGTATGTTTAATAGAAAAAAATCCTTTGGGGTTTCTGTAACATGAAAACACACACACACACACAAAAAAAAAAAAACGATCATCGAGAAAAAGCAATTTAGGGCCATTCCATGGAAAACGGTAATTTTGTCCCGCACGTGACGCTTCGTATATTTCGTATAATTTAAAAGGATGATGGACACAATTTTGTTCCTTGAAAAGTCACAAACGCATGTATGACTTCTTAAGCAAAAACTTTCTTCAAAATTATTTCTTTTTTATGAAATATAGGAACTGTCACGTGCTGGACAAAATGACCGTTTTCCATGGACTGGGCATATACATATTTTTTTTTTCAATGGTTTAAATAATTATTTCCAAACTAATGAGATATGTTTCCTTTACGTTGGAACCATAGCTTTCAAAATCTGCAATTTGTTTCGTCATTGTTGTATCAATAGAGCAAATATGTTAGCTTATTTATAAGCAAGTTACCAGAGGTTGACTTTAGATGTCCCGCACGTGATGCATGTAAGTAAATTTTATTTTAAATAACAAAATTGTTCAATAAAAATATAATTGTGTCAGGAGTATCTTTGTATCAAATGTAAAGATTTTAAAAATTTCTTACCCCTTTTTCATCAAAATATTAAGAGATAGGACGAAATGTTAATGAAATTTAAGCGTATTTTTGTCCCGCACGTGACGGTGGAATAGCCCTTAAAAGTTTTCTTTTGCTTAGGAACACATAGCGAGTATGACCTAAAACCTGTAGTTTTTAATATATTTCAACTGAAGCTTTGAAACTTTCCCCCCAGTGTTTGGAATGAGTTTTAGTTTTGAAATAAGCAATGAAAAAAATTGATGGTTTGGTCATTTTTGAGATACTGCAAGACCTTTAAAATGTAAAAGGAGTTACAGCTATTCGAGGTGTTTTTATTTCAGTAAATGAACTACTTTCTAACAAGTTTGCAGTATTAAGGAAAATGGAATAACCTACTAAAAATAAACTATTCTTCCAAGAGATATTTTTTAAAAAAAAATATTTTTTTTCCGAAAGCGATATATCCTTACTTTCCTGAAAAACAATTTAAAAAAGAAAACTGTTTCCTGTTTTTTCAACTTATTATCTAAAATATGAATGTCTAGAACTCTTAAAGAATACAAAGAGTAATTTACAAGAACATATACAGCTTCAGTTCTGGATAAAGTCGCATAACGTATGTGTCAATAACTAATTTAAGTCATGGTGATGGACTGAAAATTATTCCATATGTCTATTTCCTTACTTTAAGCTCATCAATCATAAGTTTCCATTGAGCAGAAGATATATCAACGTTGCTGCAAACTGATAAAACACTTTGACTTTTCATAGTATTATAAGAGTGATGGACGCAAAATAAATACAATGAAAAATCAATAAAGT
This sequence comes from Uloborus diversus, assembly GCF_026930045.1. NCBI lineage: Eukaryota > Metazoa > Arthropoda > Arachnida > Araneae > Uloboridae > Uloborus > Uloborus diversus. The sequence goes on from NC_072731.1 coordinate 9,974,082, forward strand.
CTTGCAATGATATCATAAATCTACGTCAATTACCTATACATACGATTTTACTCGTCAAGGTTTTGAAGTTGATTTCTCGTCACGAACACTTCTGACCTGTCATATTTTCGGATTTACGAGACGATAAATCGATACGTTTCTTCAAACGAGATTGCGATATATTCAGTCATACATATTTATTTTCATTGTCTTCAATTATGAAATATGACAAAAATTTTTACGGTTTAGTTAGTATTTTTGGTTATTACTTTCAAGTTGTCTCCTTGTTAATACAAAAAGACAACTTGATTACATTAATCATTCTTCTTTCTACTTAACTATAAAAATTAAGCAAGGTTACTACTCCACTGTTACAAAAGTCATCTGAAAGCGAGGGAAAAAAAGGGTGTTTCGGTGGCTGTAAGAATAAGACATAACCTGGAAAGATTTCAAAGAAGCAAATGCCTTTTAAGGAAAACTTGTTTTGTTTAAACTTTCATAAATAAAAAAGCAAAACTCAATAGTTTTTTTTTCTCTTGACATCTAAATAAAATACATGCTCCAAACAACAAGTACTTAACCCATTCGCCATCTTTGTGCAGGAAATTTGATTATTGTTTTAAAAAAATTTTAAATGATAATTGCAACATTTTCTACAGGGTCTTCCGTTTTAACCTTTATTTTCGAAACCGTTAGTCTTGGATGTATACTTCCGAATGCAAAAATGATCAAAATTAGATGCAGAGTTAAGATATTGAAAGTTTAAAGCAAAAATAAAAATGAGTCAAAAATTACAAAATTTAACTTTTTATTCGGGCCCTAGGTCCCTTAACTAATATTTAGAGAAATAATCTCCATTGGAAACTATTACTGACACAAAACACTTGACATTTGTGCGACTAAAACTTAATGAGATATTGCAGTTCAAAGTTTTAAGGGACCGTACAGAACAGGGGTTTTGAACTTACCGCCCTTTCGAATGACAGGTTATCGAAGTATTATTTTTCACTGTTATTCAACTATGAATACAAATGCAAATAATAAATGCAAAAGAATCGTTGCATTCGGATACTCCAAAGGGGGTCTTTTGCCCCTTTTTGGGGGGAAATCATTGTTAATTTCGATGTAAACTCAAGTGATGTTATAATTTGGCGGACACTTGGCAATATATAGTCAGTCTTTTAGTCGCCAAGTTTCGTCGCCAAATTTGGAGATTTTTTAGGGGGTTTTTTCTGGTGTCAATTTGGCCACTGTTGTTGATATTTAGAGAGTAAACAATTGAATCACATTAAAACTGCCAATAATGAGAAAATGACATTACATTGGAGTAAAAGGAAGTCATGTGATGCACACATCAGCTCGTTTTCACCCCGGCTGCTATTTTAAAAAGGTGCCTGTTTTTCACGCTATTTAGAGGTGCCAATTCGGCTCCGTATTAGGTGCTGCTGGTGAACAAGCGTTTCTCCCCTGAAATGTGCCGAATGCTTCCTGTAGTTTTAACAGTGTATAAATGGTTTCAATTTCTCAAGGAAATCAATTAACAGGATCCCTTGCGTACCCCAAATCGACTTCTCTCGAAATCTAATTCTCAAGACAAAATATCTAATAATCAAGGCAATCAATTAAAAGGATCCGTTTCGTACCCCAAAACACGTTGCCGAAACCTTTCCGACAGATGGATCGACTTTTCTCTTTTGGCGTTGAACACGGGCTTCCAACATTGACGGATAAAAAGGAGGGGCAATCCTGGTGATCGCCCCTCTCTTGAGGGATCCTGAACCCGAAATTTTTTCAGATTGAAGTTCTTAAACACGAGTGTAGGCCATTTTTGATGACGTTAAAGAAAGAAATGGCATTCAAATCTCTCCTCCGTCTGCCACGTCATCTTCTGTGGACGTGGCAGACTATGGGGGACAGCTGCCCACTTTTCAATGGTTGACGTGAAAGGAGTAAAGTACAAGTAATCTATTTCTAACGCAGTATGAATTTCCTAAGGGGTAAATCATACCAAAACGAAGAATTTTATGAGCGCATGATATTCAAGTTTATCCATTTTAAAAAGGAAACACGTAGGACGACTCTGAAAAATGTACTGTAAATAAACTATTTGAGAGAACAAGTTGAACTTTTTATACGAACGGATGAGAAGTGCACCAGGTAGGAAACATAACTTTTTGCTGATTAGAACGCTATTTCTGTGTCAGGCCAGGCTGTGTCACCGTACCCTCGTATGCATAGTTCTTAGGAAAGTCTGGTATAAAAGTTATACTTTTTTGACTTTTATTTGAGAAACCTTAAAAACATTTTTTTCTACTATGCTGAAGAATAGTAAAATTTGAGATCTAAAATACCACCAATTTTAAACGTAATAAAAATCCCAATCAGCATTCTTAGTGGTCTAGTTTATTTATGTATGTTTTTGGTATAAATAAAAATACGCCTGTATTAATGACTACTTCTGTGTTGTTCCTTTAATGGAAGAAAAAAAAACCCAGTTGCAAAAAAGTGTATATAAAAGGTATAAAATGCCACCAATCTCAAACGTAATAAAAATATCAAACAGAATCCTTACTGGTCTAGTTTATTTATGTATATTTTTGGTATAAATAAAAATAAGTCTCTATTAATGACTGCTTTTGTGTTGTTCCTTTAATGGAAGAAACACACCCGGTTGTAAAAACGAAAATCGAATAAAACTTGATAGTTTATTGTGAATCTTTTAAAATATTGATTTTTAACATTTTTAATACGTTTCATAATAAGTTTCCATTGATTTTTAAGAATACTGATATAGTTTTCATTCAAGCACAAATTTTCAGATGTACTAATTTTTAATCTAAATAATATCGAAATTTCTATTAAAAATGAAAGTTAATGAAACAGAATGTTCAAAAGAAGATATCAATAAATGGAATTTTACTTTTCTCTACAAAGTAAAGCTTTAAAAATTTTTCGATTATAATTAAATTGCTTCAGCAGCATAAAGGTAAACGGAAGGTACTTAGCAACTTCACCGGTTGCGAATGGATTGTTTTCTCCAATTATGCTTTTAAAAATCTACTTTAAAACAAATGATGCTCTTCTTTCTTAGGAAATTAATTGTGCCCTAAAGGATGCCAGAATATTTTGTTGCGCAATCATTATTTTAAAATTACCTTTCAAAACGCAAGGCGACTTTTTTCTTCCGCATTTTAAATACTGACTGTGCGAAAGTGTTAGAAAAATGACGTTGCTAATTTGATAAAGGATTTTTAAGTGAACCGCGTTAAATTTAAAAAAAAAATAATAACGTAAGTGCTATTTGATACTGTTATTTTGTTACAAGTTCATTTTCTACGCTTTCAGAAAAATTCCAAAAGTGTGGTAAGGATGACGCAAACTGTTGAATGTAATCGCTTTCTCCATTGGTTTAAAAGAAAGAACTGTGCTTACATCTTATTGGAAGAGACAGTTGCAGCTTTCCACGGAGTTCGCAAAATCTCTTCTTTAATCCACCATCGGACTTTGGAGAAAGCTTATTGCTATTTAAGAAACATCATTGGATACTGAAAATCTGCCCTCTATTCTATTTAAAGAGCCGCAGTCTGTTTATCAGGGCTTCTTCACTACTTTCTCTATGTCTTGCTATGTGTGTCCCCATGTTTCGTATTAAACGTATTTGTTTATGTTCAGCTGTCTGAATCTCTGCTTTACACAACCTTTCAACAGCAGAGCGTGGTTAGTTCTAAGTTTTTCCCAGCTACTAAATCACTGCAGTAGCGGAGTAACATGGGGGACGAGATAAAATACTCCGTTGAGCCTTTTGACGGAAGGAATTTCTCTCTGTGGTGCAGGAGAATGGAAGCGGTTTTCGCAGCAACGAATTTAGAGATGTTTTTGGAACGTGAAGCGGATTCTTCGAAAGCTCATGAACTTTTAGCGAGTAAGAAGGCCTATGCCTTGATGTTATCATTTCTTAGTGATAAAGTTTTGGTTTCGCTTTCGGAAGAAAAGACTTGTGCTGAAGTAATTGCAAAATTGAAATCGATCTATGTTCGAGAAGGAGCGGTCAGTCAGATTTTGGTTAGAAAGAGACTTTCAACTTTGAAAATGAAAAAGGACTCATCCATGCAGGAGCATATTGATGAAGTGAACAAGCTCATTGCCCAACTAAAATCGTGTGGCGTGAAAGTGAGCGACATGGACAGTATTGTCTATCTTTTGATGTCTCTTCCAGCAGAGTATGACGCATCGAAATCTGCAATAGAAAATCAGCCTTCGGAGAACCTGACTTTAGAGTTTGTTTGCGGTCGTCTTCTGGATGCTGAAGCGCTGATGAGAGATCGTCGAGTCTCGGAGCCCAAATCTTGGAAAACAGAGTCATCAAATGGTGCAGCCTTTTCTACAAATCATCGGGTAGTGTGTAACAAGTGTCGCAAAACAGGGCACATTGCGAAATTTTGTAGAAGTAACATAATTTGCTACCAGTGCGGAAGAAAAGGACATTTTAAGAGGAATTGCACAGTCCAGACAGGAAAGAATACTTCATCAAAGGATGGAGCAGTTGCAGTGACTTTCGTTGTTGGCGAAGTAGAACATCGGTCATTTATAGTAGATAGCGGATCTACAGCTCATATGTGTGCACATCGGGAATGGTTTGAGGAGTTAAAACCATCCTCAGGAACTGTGTCATGCGCTGCAAAAGCCAGTAAACTGGAAGTAAAAGGAACAGGAACTATTCGCGGTGTATTAGGTGACGGTGTGCAGGAGATCCTACTGAAAGATGTGTTATATGTTCCAGAACTAAATGGAAATCTCATTTCAGTGAAACAGATACAAAAAGCTGGATACACTGTGAGCTTCAAAAATGACGAAGCAGTTATTGAAAAGGGAAGTACAAATTTCGTTTTGTGCAAGCTGAATTCAAAAGGTCAATATGCAAGTGATTTTGTTCCCTTCATTTCAAATTCCTTTGTTGCAGAAAAAGATGGAGGTGAACTGTGGCATCGCAGGTTAGGACACTCCGGAAACCATGTTCTGAGCAAACTAGGATTACCAACAAGTGAAAAATTTTGTGAAAACTGTGTGTTAGCGAAGCAGTCCGCGAACCCTATAGGAATTGGAAACCGAAGAAGAGAAAAAGCTCCCATGATGACAATCCATTCTGACCTATGCGGTCCGGTCAACCCACCAACTCAAGCGGGTGAAAGGTATGTGTTAACATTAGTTGATGATTATTCTCGTTTTTGTGAAGTTCGTCTTCTTAAAAAGAAAAGTGATGTTCCCGTGGAAATCAAAAAGTTTCTCAAATTGAATGAAAGCGTTCGAAAAATTCGTTGTGATAATGCCCAGGAATACGTTTCAGGTGAACTTAAAGTGATAGCAAATAAACTTGGAGTTACGATAGATCCCTGCCCCCCTTATACTCACGAATTGAACGGAATTTCAGAGCGGATGAACAGATCACTTTTTGATAAAGCCCGTGCACTTTTATATGATGCAAATTTACCTAAGAACTGTTGGGGATATGCTATTCAAGTTGCAGCATATATTCATAACAGAATCCCTAGTTCAAGCATAAATGAAATGTCACCCTTTGAACTAAAATATTCCCAGAAACCGGATTTAAATCAAATAAAATTATTTGGTTGTGATGCTTATGCCAAAATTCCCGATACTCGCAGACAAAAATTAGATCCGAAATCTAAACGAATGATCTTCATTGGATATTCTAGCATGGGATATCGATTAATGGATCCTGATACGCACAGAGTTATTGTGTCTCGTAATGTTCGCTTCAATGAAAATAAAGTATATGTGCAAGATAGAAGTAATTCACCAGACGAGCTCCCGAAAGGAGAAGAAAAATACGAGGAAAAACACGACAGAAATGTAAATAAAGAGTTAGGAGAAAACGAAACCAAAACGCCCGCAGCTGCACCCCGACGATCAAAAAGAAAAAGTAAAATGCCAGAGCGATTTGAAGCAATGTACACGTCAGAAGAGACGTTGACCTTTCATGACATCTCAAAACTACCGGAAGAACAACAAGCCCAGTGGAAAGTCGCGATGGGGGAAGAATTGCGCTCTATCCAGATAAACAAAACTTGGGAACTGGTAGATCTCCCTGATAACGCGACCCCCATAAAGTGTAAGTGGGTGTTTAGGAAGAAAAGAGACGAAACTCTCAAAGCCGCGAGGGGAGACCAACAGAAGGAATACGTAGAAACTTATTCGCCAGTAATTGGGATGCCTTGTTTACGATTAGTTCTTGTTTCGATTCTTCAAGAGGATTTAAAGGCTTATGTGATGGATGTGAAAACAGCTTTTCTGAATGGTGAGTTGCAAGAAATTGTTTTTATGGAACAACCGCAAGGATTCAACGATTCATCTGGCAAAGTATGCAAATTAAATAAAAGTTTATACGGATTAAAACAAGCTCCTAGACAATGGTTCTTCAGATTTTCGCAATTTATGTTAAAAATTAATTTTAAGCAGTTAAACTCGGAACCGTGTATTTTTATCAGAATTGTGAATGGAAGGAAAATAATTTGTTTATACGTTGATGATATTCTTATTGCTGGATCAGATGATTCAGAAATAATGATTGTGATTAAACTTCTTCAAAATGAATTTCAGATGTCCAAACTCGAACCAGCTTCTGAGTTTTTAGGAATTCGTATGGAATTTACTTCTACTAAATTAGTGGTAGATCAAAAGGAGTATATTCTTAAAATATTAAAGAGATTTAACATGAGTGAGTGCAAGCCGAGTGCAACACCTTTAGAAGCAAAGTCAACTCCAGCTGACTTTGAGGAAGGAACTATCTTCAAAGGACCTTACCGTGAACTAGTTGGATCTTTATTGTATCTTGCGATGACAACACGACCCGATATACTGTTCGCTGTGAACTGTCTCAGTCAATTGCAGAAAGAATCCAACAGAATCGGCTTGGAATGGACTTAAAAGAATTCTGCGATATTTAAAAGGTACATCGGAATATAAAATTGTGTATAGTAAGTGTTGTGACTCTAATGTTGATTTATCTATGTATGTTGATTCAGATTGGGCATCAGATCCGCGTGATCGCAAATCAGTTTCAGGTTACGTTATTTTTTATAAAAAGTGTCCAATTTTATGGAGCGTGAAGAAACAAAGTTCAATAGCTGTTTCTTCTACTGAAGCTGAGGTACTTGCAGTTGGTAAGTCTTTAATAGATCTAATGTATTATAAAAATATTGCATGTGAATTTCTTACTGTAAATAACATTGTCATATATGAAGATAATCAGTCTGCAATCAAATGTATAACTAATGAAAATAGTTCTGGTAGATTGAAACATATTGATGTTAAGTTAAAGTTTATTAGAAATATTTTAAATGTTGAAAATATATATATTGAATATGTTTCTACTGATAAACAAATTGCTGATATGTTTACTAAGGCTCTTCCTAAATTTAAATTGCATGAACTTATGTCATTGTGTTGTTTAGTAATAAGCGATTAAGGGCGGGTGTTGAATGTAATCGCTTTCTCCATTGGTTTAAAAGAAAGAACTGTGCTTACATCTTATTGGAAGAGACAGTTGCAGCTTTCCACGGAGTTCGCAAAATCTCTTCTTTAATCCACCATCGGACTTTGGAGAAAGCTTATTGCTATTTAAGAAACATCATTGGATACTGAAAATCTGCCCTCTATTCTATTTAAAGAGCCGCAGTCTGTTTATCAGGGCTTCTTCACTACTTTCTCTATGTCTTGCTATGTGTGTCCCCATGTTTCGTATTAAACGTATTTGTTTATGTTCAGCTGTCTGAATCTCTGCTTTACACAACCTTTCAACACAAACCTCTGCGTGTTATCAGCCAATCAGCGCCAACTAAAATTTGTGTTTTTGAAAGACATGCGTAGATATTCATGAATATAAGTGATACTTTCACGAAATGATAAAAATAAATTTTACATGGTAAGTTAACTTATTTCTGAAATTTCTAACTTATTCCCAGCTATTTACGATAAAGGATGATCAAAAACCTTTTCCTGCTTTCTCAATTCGTAGCTGGTCCCCTACAGAGATGGGTGATTTAATTTTTATCGGAAAATGACAACTGGAGCATACCTTTCATGTGACAGAAGTTGCAGAACAATTGGTCCCTTATTTCTAGAAATATTTGTAAAAATGGGAAATTTTGAACGTGTCAAAATACATTGGGTGAAAGTGTATTAAAAAGGTCATTCTTTACGAACAGTAATTTTCAACAGAAATTTGCAGTTTGTTCATGTTGAAAGAGGTAAGTTATCTGAGCTTTTTCACTATTCTCCAAATTCCTGAACTTTTATTCTTTTTGAAAAAACAAAATTAATGAATGGGCCAAAACTAACTCAACTGCAGTTGATTACGTTCAAGTATCTGCTAACAACGCATTTCAAATCAAACATGTTTACGTAACAACCTGGTCTTATTGCTTTGCTAAAATTCTTAAATATTCATTGGATGAAATCGTTTCTGCAATCGCTCAGAAATGATTTTATAGTGTCAGATGCAGACCTTAGACAAGTATGACGAAATGCTTGATGCTTTTGTTCGGTTGCTAAGGAGACCATCTTTACGCAAACAGTTAAATTCCAGATTTATTGAGCGAGAAGATGCATCAAAAATTGAAATTCAAACTTTAAACTCAAATGCATTGCTAAATTAAATTTGCAAAAGGAAATTTGTTTCAAAAAATGCAAGCTCAATCGTTATTATAAGCTGACAAAATATTTTTGATTTTAGTCCAGTTGCATACTTAAAGAAAAAGACCTTCCGTGAGAAATTTCGTGAAAAATTGCGAGGCCAATTCTAATACATTCCTTATATAATATATAACTATGCCACACCGGGTGTTTTGCTTGAATTGTGTCAGATGGCCTGCGTGACGATATTAATCAAAGATGGCAACTGCACTAGATATTGATGAACATTTTCGGTTTTAACTTGATTTGGAGGCACATTCTGAAATGTTTTCCACTTTTCAAATTTAAAAACAAATTGTCAATTTAAAATAAGTTATTTATTTAGTTATTTTTGATACAGATTTTATGAACTTTTTTAGTAACCAATAGCAATTAAAAAATATTTTGGAAAGCTTGTTCAATGAAATAAAATTTATTATTCCAAAAAAACTGTAAAATTATTTGCATTCACGTGTTTCGGGGTTATAAGAAGGTTTTTTGTTCTTCAATGTAGAAAAAATTTACAACTTCCGTTACTCAATACCAGAAATAATGATAATTTTATTATTTACATTTTATGCACTCTAAGTAATGAATAATTAATTTTATTATCTAAACTCTGATTTTAATTCAAAAATATAGATTTAAAGGTAAACAAATAGTTCTTACTTTAAGTTATTCATCTGAAGGGTGAGGTATATTGCTTTGTTGGCTATGATTTTCACATAAGTCCTCATCAGCTCCACACACACAAATTCAGTGCATGAAATATTTGGAGATTTGTATTTAACACTAGCTGTACCCGACGCGCGTTGCTACGCCAACAAAAAAATACATCATTATACTGATTTTCATGACAATCGGTTGAACGGGACAGAAGTTGCTACTCTGCAGTGCCACCTGGTGGCGAGTGGCTTCAATGAGCATATTATGCACCTTCTCCGTGGAAAAATACATATATATAGCAATTTTCATAATAACCGGTCCAGGTATCAAGTGAAGCCGTAACTATACTCAAATTTTGTACTCACGCAGTTTGCAAGATCAGTCAATCGCTAAAAATATCAAATAGAAAAAGTTTTAAATCCTCCCGTTGCATGAAAAGCCATAAAAAAATAAAGAAAGAATTTATTTGTTCAAAGTCAAGAAAAATGGCAACAGCTAACTTCTTATCAATGAGATCTTTCACGCGAATTAATTTCTGCAGCCGATAATTTTATTCGTATTTATCCAATGGATTGTGACTTAAATTGGAATAAAGAAGGAACTATTGATCGGATTTTTTTCGAACTGGTCTATAAGCATTCCCAGTACCAAAAATAACAAACGGTGAAAGTTCCAGCCAAATCTGTCGGGTAGTTTTTGAGTTCATGGATGACATACAGACAAACATTCATTTATATATATATATATAGATGAAACAATGCATTTTTCCTTTACGCAGCTGCATCAAACTAATTTCAAGATAGATTCAGATTTACAAGGAAGTTTACACATAACTGGAACATAGAAGTTGTCTTTCTTTTCCCATCCGAAGCCAGACGGTGATGGTCAATTCGGGTGCTGCTGTTCAGCAAGACACCACTCCAATACAATGATAACGCGCTCTTAAAATGTAAAGGGACAAAGATGCTTTTGTAGGAGGCAAAACTTTCCCATATAGAATGAAAATAATAAATGGAAAATGAGGAGTAGTTATTTGTATAAGCCATGTTCAGACTAGTACGGTGTGGGAACTTCCGCTCTCAGTGATGCCAAAGGGACGAAGGTCCATTCACGAAAAAACCGCGATTCCCTCCGGAAAATTTTCATGTTGCGGGTGAAGAATTCGCGTTAGGAATAAAATTCTTAAAGGGGAAAAATCGTGTTATAGCCATTTCGCATAAGTCGAATCGCGTTGCACCGGGATTCGACTATATTCGAGATGAAGAATATTCGAGTTATAAACTTCGAGTTATCTTGATTCGACTGTAAGTAAAAATCTTTCTTTTATCTTTAGTTACCAGTCGTACATTTTGCATAAATTTCCGACCAAATGCAGTCAAGATTTTTGGAATTTTTCTTTCGTCTTTATAACGTTGGCCACTACTTTATTCGTCACTCAATAGACCATTCTTCTCACATTAATCAAACCTTACTAGGTTTAGTGTTTTTTTTTTTTTTTTTTTTTTTTTTTTTTGAGCAATCGCGATTGCTTATTGTTCTCATTTGACCATCTTTGAGGTCCGTTCCTTTTTCAGCTTGGACCAGGGGCCTCTGCAGCACCACCGCCCACCGGCCTCTGCAGTCGCGGCTCCTCTGGTCCTGAGCACTGTCCTTCGGAATTCGCTTCTCCTGGGTGGTGGCGTTCATGTCCTACACACATGCACGCTCGACCCCCCCCCCTTCAACATGCCCAGTGAGACACACACACACATCTGCATGCATACACACAGGTATTCACACACACACACACAGCTCCGCCCAAGAGGAGGGGCAGACTTGGGGGGACGGGAGCCGTTTCTAGAAACAATAACTCCGAGGAGTAGGGTCCTGTCGTTATTGCGAAAAACATAATTTGAATTCAAAATTTCAGAATTCAATTTTTTTTTTTTTTTTTTTAATTTTTACATTTGATTGCGCGGCAGTCAAAGCAGTTACACAATATCAAAGTTGCATAGAAATAAATCTCTTTCTTTCTTTTTTAAGGGACAACAGATTATATTGAAGAAACATTTATTTTTAATGTGAGATTTCTCAAGGAAATCAAAAGTCCAATTTTATGCTTCCAAAAAATGTCGTTCAAGAGGCACTCTGTATTCATGCTATCGCAAAACGAAGATGGTAACACCAATTTTAGAGTTGCTTCATTTGCCTGACACTGCTTCGTTCTATTAATTTTCAGAATGTTGCTCGTAATTCAGAGAACTTCTAATTTTATTACATGAAATTTAAATTACTATTCTGTAGTTGCACCTTTAAAAATCAAATTCAATGCTATAAAAAATAAAAAGTTGAAACGCGACTTAAATAAAGTGACAGGAAATCCTTTCTTCAAAGCATAACCTTAGTGCTCCTTAGATAAATATCAAAAGGACATATGTAGCTGCAAAACACGTGTATATATTTTTTCTTTCTTTGTGATTGTAACTTAGCATCCTATTTTTATTTTTTCACACAAAAGTATGTATTTTTACTTTACTTTCAGTTTATTACAGATGTTTCATAATTTGATTACTTCATTTTACTTCCTTTTTTATCGGTATGTTTATGTGCGACCCATTTTTAACCGACGAAAAAACGGAGGAGGTTCTCAATTCGACACGTATATTTTTTTTTTAATGTATGACCACGCATAACTTTTTACAGAACATTCTGATTTTGATAATTCTTTTTTTATTGGAAAGGGTATACCCCGAAGGTGGTCCCATAAAAATTTTGAAAAAAAATTCCTATCCTAAGGGTGGGAAAAGGGGGTTGATTTGTTGTTCACTCACAGATTTTTAATGTATGACCACACATAGCTTTTTACAAAATAGTCCGATTTTGATAATTCTTTTTTTATTGGAAAGGTTATACCCTGAAGTTGGTCTCATATAAATTTGGAGAAAAAATTCCTACCCTAAAGGTGGGAAAAGGGGGAGATTTGTTGCTCACTCACAGATTTGGAATGTATGACCACACATAACTTTTTACAAAATAGTCCGATTTTGATAATTCTTTTTTTATTGGAAAGGTTATACCCTGAAGTTGGTCTCATATAAATTTGGAGAAAAAATTCCTACCCTAAGGGTGGGAAAAGGGGGAGATTTGTTGCTCACTCACAGATTTGGAATGTATGACCGCACATAACTTTTTACAAAATAGTCCGATTTTGATAATTCTTTTTTTATTGGAAAGGGTATACCCTGAAGTTGGTCTCATATAAATTTGGAGAAAAAATTCCTACCCTAAGGGTGGGAAAAGGGGGAGATTTGTTGCTCACTCACAGATTTCGAATGTATGACCACACATAACTTTTTACAAAATAGTCCGATTTTGATAATTCTTTTTTTATTGGAAAGGTTATACCCTGAAGTTGGTCTCATATAAATTTGGAGAAAAAATTCCTACCCTAAGGGTGGGAAAAGGGGGAGATTTGTTGTTCACTCACAGATTTTTTTATATATGACCACACATAACTTTTTACAGAATAGTCTGATTTAGAATATTCTTTTTTTTATTGGAAAGGGTATAGCATGAAGTCGTTCCTATATAAATTTGAGGGAAAAAATCCTACCCTAAGGGTGGGGAAAGGGGAGCGATTAGTAGTTCACTCTAAGATTTTTTGATGCTGAATTGGGTATAACAAAAAAAAAAAAAAAAAAAACTCACGATGAATGAGATGCAGACTTGTATGTCTCTCGTGTGTACTGTCTTGAGCAGGTAAACGACAGTATCTGCAGAAATGAGTTTTCGAGATATTTGAAGAATTGTGCGCTGGATTCAGTACTATCAACTGGGAAATGTTGGAATTATATTTTTTTAGCGGAAACCAAATAAGTTAGTTTGTACAACAAAGCTAACGTACAAACAATGATGACAAAATGCAAAAAAAAAAAAAAAGATAAAATTGCAGTTATAGCCCTTTACCTGCACACGGCAGTGTAGACCTCTCAATCTCTGGTACTTGTGATTAGGGTTAGTTTTCAGTGCCAGTCGTCAAACATTTTTTATATTCAGGATTTGTATGAAAAAATATGGCGAAGTTTAGTGATGGTGACATACTATTTTTTCGTGACATACTTTTCTGCGTTACACTGGTTTCTTCGCTCGCGAGCTGCTTGTCGCATGGCGTTCAGACGATTAGTTCTCTCCTCGGAAGATTCGTGAAGTACCACCATTGCTGAACGGTTACGAGCAGCATCCAAACGCAGCATACGTTCGTCCTCAATTTCATTTGAAACTCGCTCTCTTATCAGATCTAAACGATGAGCGCGTTGCTCTTCACTCTCATTTGAAAGTCGCTCTCTTATCATATCTGAACGACGAGCGCGCTGCTTATCACCTTCGTGCAATAACCTATCGTTATTGTAGCTTCTCATTCTCGACAGTCTTTCCTCGCACTGACCTAAACTCTCCTGTGAACGTGTTAATGTAATTCTCTTTCTGTTTGCTTCCAACCTTTTTTCTTTCTCATTAATAGATTCTTCTAAACATCTTTTCCTCATCCGAGCAGCATTTTTTGTAGGTCTACCCATGTTAGTATATAAAGAATGCTTTTTTAAAATTATTTATGTAACACAACAGATAATTGTTAAAATACGATTATATATATATATATATATATATTAATAGCTCAAGTAAGGTAGGTAGCTATTTTAAAAGTAATCAAAAATATAAGCATACAGATTATAGCCACATTAGTAGCTTATGGCCACAAAAAATTATAAAATAAAAACTTTTTAACAAAAAAATTGAACCGCCGAAAAAACTGAAAAGCAAAAAATAATAAACCATTTTAATTAAACCTTAATAACTAAGTTCTTAAACTGATGTAAGTATACCTAAGTATATATTTTTGTAATAATTTAGAGTTTTTAATTAACCTTAATAACTCAGTTCTTAAATTAATGTAAGTATACCTAAGTAGTTTTGAGTCGGTGCCAAACAATAAATAAACAAAGATCCCTAAATTACCTAAATTTAAAGAAATAACCAAATAAAATTAGCAATGTAATGTGAAATGTCCGGCAATAAACATAAATGTTTCAAAAAATGCTCCCTCCACACGCCATCATTAAATCATGAATACTAGTAGATCGTATGCAACAAAAAGTACCTCTCGTTGGAGCTTTGAAACCTTTGGGACCTCGCACGAGAGAGGCAAACAACCAGTGAGAAAAATCTTCAGGATCATGTATGCACTTAACGGCTACAGTTGTTATGCCATACTTACGCTGAATAATACTATGACCCACAAAACCATTTATTTGAGCTTTTAACAGGATGAGAAATCCTTCTTCAGTATGATGAACAATGATATAAACATTTTGACTGTTGTATATGAGGCAAAAGCTCAGTAGCAGCCAAATACTCGACACGTGCTTCTTCGAGACCACTCGACGACGTTCGGGTTTAACTTCGTGAACGCTCGGCATTTTCCGGCGAAGGGGCGTGTCGCCATACGCTACCGCTGCGCCTCACGCTTTACAAAAATAATTAATTTGCTTGTTTGGCACCGACTCAAAACTACTTAGGTATACTTACATTAATTTAAGAACTGAGTTATTAAGGTTAATTAAAAACTCTAAATTATTACAAAAATATATACTTAGGTATACTTACATCAGTTTAAGAACTTAGTTATTAAGGTTTAATTAAAATGGTTTATTATTTTTTGCTTTTCAGTTTTTTCGGCGGTTCAATTTTTTTGTTAAAAAGTTTTAATAAATATAATGCTCAGCTATCTTTGTGAGATGAGAATTGTGTTGATGTAGAAAAAAGAAACATTTGGTCGAATAATTTCGCAAATAAAACCGAATATTTTCTTTCTGATAATACATTTCAACGGAATTGAAAGACGCAACGGGATTACAAAATTTTCTCGTTTTAACAAAAGCATCACAGAATACAAACCTGAAGCCTTTCTATTTACTTTAGATGGAGCTCTTTGGAATTTTATGCACGTCTTTTTTTATCCTTCTTTTCGCAAATAAAAATAAAATTTCATTTCTTAAAGTGATACTCCTATTTAAATCAGTTGCAAAGAACGTACACTTGGACTTTACATCCTAACACATTACTGCTAAAATCGCTTGATTTAAAGCCAGTTCTTCGAGAAAGGATGTATTAAATGCGATTTTGAGAAGAGTGTCTCTTTATATACTCTTTTTCATTAGGGAAATTTTCCTCACTCGAAAAAATGCTTAGCGTACTTTAAGTGTATTTACTGAATATCCTTTGAACTATCAGAAACTGAAAATAACTGAAAATAACGAGAATAATTATTTTTCAGTTTTTAGGCGAGAAAACGTAAAATAATAGTTAAGGCGATCAGTTAACAGACCTAGGGTATTGCTCTTATTTTCCACTCTCGGAATTGAAGCTGTCACGTGACGCATAACGTCATCTATCCGAAGTTTGTTACTTTGATGGGTACAGAATCTTGCAGCTTCGGTAATTGACCTCGGAACTGGGTTAAAAATTACCGGCAGCAAAATACGTCTCTGTATTTCAGTTACGATGAAGTATAGATTCGTTTTATACGTGTGCTACCGCGACGAGAGCCAAATTTTTAGCTTAAGTATATCATAAATTGTTCGGGTCTTCATTTATGAAACTTTTTTGCATAAATTGAATTATGATTGTACATTTGGAGGGTTGATATTGCAAAGTTAATCAGATAATAAATTTAAAAATTCTTGAAAAGATCCCAACCGAATTGTTTTTGCTTTAATTTTCCAATAGAAAAAAAAAAAAATGAAACGGATTATAAGCTTTAAAGTGTTGTACGCTAAATGACTAACTCGCAATTAAGTTTTCAATCTCTTTTTAGTTGTGTCAGCGCATGTTTCAGACTATCTCCACTATAATTCAGTCAAAAAAAAAAGTTAAGATAAGTAATTTTAAAAGCAATTATAACAAGAAGTTCTGTCTAGAACTAGACGAGCCTACTTTCCCGTATAGCCATACTACTTTCTAGTACCTGATCAATATTCTCAAAAATAGCTAAAATCGCAAATTTTTTCAAACATATTTTTAAAATACTTTAAGCTGATTTCTAGGAATAAAATATTCATCACTCATTTAAAAAAATTAGATGCGTAAAAAAAAAAAAAAAAAAAAAAAAAAAAAAAAAAAAAAGCAGCTAATACACTTTTTGCCATTAAAAAAAATCTTTAACAGCTTTCAAAACGAAAAAATAATAATTGAAACTAATAAGCTCATTAAAATAAATTCATCATATCAAAAAAAAAATCGTTTCTTTTTCCCCTGTTGCCAAAAACAATTTTTTAAATAAATTAATACACTTACCGAAATAAATTAAAACTATGAAATGTCAACTTGAAGAAATAATTTTCATTGTCAAAAAAAAAAAAAAAAAAAAAAATCGTCGGCACATATCTTTATGTAGAAACATAAATGATTTCGAGTTTATTCGCCGAAAACTGAATACCTAAATTAAAACTTTAGCGTAAAAATAAAAACAAGTCAGATCAACAATAATTATTTCACAGTCAAAACCATAGCTGCGGAATCGGAGTCGTAGTCAATCTCATTTTGGGGTAAAGGAGTCGGAGTCGAATATCTAAGAATCGGAGTCTGTCATTTGTCCTCCATGTATAAATGTTTGCCAAAGCTACGAAGTCAGAGTCGAAGTCGGGGAGTCGGAGTCCGATTAATTGTCGAGCACAGGAGTCGGGGTCAAGTGCCCCTAAATTCTCGGAGTCGAAGTCTGGAGTTTGACGTCAAGAGCTATTTCCAACAAAATTTGTTTAAAGTAAATCCGCCTTCAAGTACGGAATCTACATTGACTTTCAGTTTCCCCATAGGCGCTAATGTTAAGTTTTCTTGAACTGTTCAAAATTGAACAAAAAATAGTTCAAATCAAAAAGTGAAATATGGGAATGAGATGTCCTCGTCGAGATCTTTCGAACAAAAAAAAGTTTGTTCGAATCGGACTGTTCATTCAAAAGTTATTAGGGGGGACAGACAGACAGACCGACAGACATTTTTCCCCATCTCAATACCCTACTTTCCAATTTTTAATTTTTCGATATTTATTCAATTATTTTATTTATTTGTGACTTTTTTTTGTTTTTTGCGATATTTTTAAGATGCATTAAGCTTTCTTTCATGCTTTTTTCTTCTTTTTCTGACTTTTACTGGGAAAGTAGGCTAAAAAGGTGGAAAACAACTATGGTTTTACTTATCTCGAAAAGTATTTTGACTTTTGTAAAGCATTAACAGTTTAGTTTTTAAAAAGCTTGCATAAAAGTTAAACATTTATCTTTCCATTTTCCAATTAAAAATATTAAATCATTTTTATCTGTGTGAAACCAAGAACAATGTGAACATATTACTTACCTGCAATCATATTGGTAATAAAGGAGAGTTCCCGAAACTCGGCACTCGATAACCAGTCCCAATCTAGAAAACTCACCATAGGAAGTAAAATTCCACGCCGAAAAATCTATTGCATTTGCATTCTCGATAACCCGGCGGTTTCCTAAACTTGATCACTTTTAGGTCCATATTAGACCGAGTTTTTGGGACTTTACTGCATTAAAATTGCATAAATAAGAATTGTACGCATGTGTTTCGAGATCACGAGAAACTACTTCTTTTTCTTGCAAACAGATTAGATTTTGATGAAAAGACTAATTGCTATTTACGCAGTTTTATTATAGGTTGTAACTTAATGTGCAACAGTAAACATGTTACTTGTCTATTATTTTCTAATTCCGTGTTTTGATTTTTGTAAAATCTGAAAACTAAAAATTACTTGAGATTATCTCATGAGCAGATCTTAATAAAATCAGAAATTTTCAAAAAAAAAATCATTTTAATCCATAAATCAATAATATTAAAACCGTTGTGCACCTGTCTTTGTATGTGCTTATATCTCCTCCGGACTGGCAATGTCCACCAAGCCAATACTGGTACCATTGAAATGAATGGCGTGGGAGGGTTTCAGGATATCCAGAAGAAGCCATTCCACCCTGTCTCACCCCTCTAAACCTTACAGTGACAAAACTATTAATCGATTAAATTAGAATTACAGCCATCAATTGCCCTCATTTGTGATGACGAGTAGAGGACAGTGCTCCCAAATTGAATTTACATTTTAAGTAACATTACCTTACCCAGTGCCAATTCATTTGTGAGACTTCTGTGTGTCATCATATATCAAATGCTGCTTTTTTAGCCTACTTTCCCATTAAAAGTCAGAGGAAGAAGAAAAAAGCATGAAAGAAGAATTAATGCATCTTAAAAATATCGCGAAAAACAAAAACAAAAATTCAAAAATAAATAAAATAATTAGATAAATATCGAAAAATTAAAGTGGGGTATTAGATGGGGGGGAAATGTCTGTCGGTCTGTCTCTCTGCCTGTCTGGCTGCCCCTCCCCCTCCCCTAATAACTTTTGAATGAATATTCCGATTCGAACAATTTTTTTTTTTTTTTTTTGCTCGAAAGGTCTAGGCGAGGACATCTCGTTACCATATTTAATTTTTTAATTTGAACAATTTTTCGTTTAATTTTGAACAGTTCAAAAAAAAATTTACATTAGCACTTACGGGGAAATTCTAGGCAATCCCGACCTTAGAGGCGAATTTGCTTCAAACTTAGTAAAAAGTTTTAGGGAAGGAAAAGGGTTTTAGGGATGGTTAGTGTAGGAAAAAGTTTTTGAAGAAAAAAAAAATCTGTTTTTTTTTTTAATAGAAAATATCTTTTTAATTTGAACAAACTTCTGTTCAATTTTGAACCGTTAAAATCTTTTAACATTAGCGCCTACGGGGAAACTGAAAGAAAACAGAATATAGATTCCGAACTTAAAGGCGGATTTATTTAAAACAAATTTTGTTGGAACAAATTTTGTTGGAAATAGCTTTTGACTGCGTACTTTTAACTTCGACTCCAAGAATACTGAGGCGCTTGACTCCGACTCCGAATTCTGTGCCCGAAAATTAGCCCGACTCCGACTCCCCGACTTCGACTCTGACTTCGTAGCTTTGGCAACAATTTATGAATGGGGAAAAAATGACTGACTCCGACTCTTGGAAATTCAACTCCGGCTCCGACTTCTGTATCAAAAAATAAGTCCGACTCCAACTCCGCAAATATTGGCAGAGTTGCGGACTTTAAGGGAAAATAACCGATTCCAACTCCGAGTCTTTGAGTTAAAACCTTCGACTTCCGAATCTGACTCTTTTGTCCCAAACTTAGATGGACTCAGACTCCGACTCCGCAGCCATGTTTTTGCAGAGAAATGATTATTTCTAATATGATTTGTTTTTATTTTCACTCTAAAGTTTTAATTTATGTATTCAGTTTTAGACTGATAAATTTGGAACTTTTTATGTTTCTACATTAAGATATGCGCAGAAGTTTTTTTTTTTTTTTCTTTTGACAATGAAAATTATTTATTTAAGCTGACATGTTATTGATTGTATTTATTTTTCAAAGTACATTAATTAATTTTGAAAATTATTTTTTGGCAACAACGGAAAAACAAACGATTTTTTTTAATTTAATGTATTTATTTTATGTATTGTATTTTATGTGAGCTTTTAATTTCTTTTTTTTTTTTTAAGGGTTTTTTTTTTAATGAAAAAAATTTATTCTTTGCTTTTTTTATTTGCTTTTTAATGATTTTTTTACGTACCTAATTCTTTAGATGTGCGAGGCATAAATTTATTACTAGAAATCAGCTTAAAATATTTAATTAATTATGTTCGAAATAGCTTACGATTTTAGCTAATTTTGATCGTATTAATCAGTTACTAGAAAGTCCACATTGGTATACGAGATAGTAGGCTCGTTTAGTTTTGGACGGAATTCTTGTTTAATGTAATATGAAGCGGCGCTTGAAATGTTTTATCATAAAGTTAAGATTATGAAGCCTTCCCCAAAAACACTCAGGTTGTGTTAAAAATATTAAAATTTATTTACTCTTACTAAAAAAAGAACTAAAATGCTTTTTTTTTTAGAAATTGTATTTTCTAGTGATTTGCTTTTTCTTAGTCATCGCAGAAGGGTCTTCGTGGTAATGGGGGGGGGGTGAGCATTTGCTGGTATGGGCACCTCACCCTTTAAAACTTAATAAAATATTTTAATTTCAAAATTTATTTCTATCAAAGTATTTAGAACAGAGAAATCTCATTGAATTAGATGAGTTTATTGCAGTTGACATTAGCATTGTAACAGCAGTACGCTTTATAATTAGAAAAAACTGCCACCTAAAGCTGGAAATTGAAAGTGCCTCACAATGTGCCTCAAACATATCACGACTAGCCCCGCTACGGGACAAGTTGAGACAAACTTAGAGGCTACGCAAATTCCATTTTATGTCATGAAAAACGTATAAAATATTGACAATTGTTTTATAAATATATTGCTCAAGGTTTACGCTAATGATATGATGCATTAAATGTTTAACATCAGTTAAAATCTTACGGTAACATCAAAAATGACAAAAGTGTCACTACTAGTCCCAGTCTTCCCTATAAATAAAAATGTCGAAGTTATCAAACTTGTGTAAAATTAAACAATAAGTAAAAAGTTGTTTAGTAAATCAATAAGCGATATATCTTCTCGAAAACAAAAATAAATATTCGTTGCGCTGATGGATTTTGTGTTTCATAAGTATTTGTTTACATGCATTGTATTACCAATACGTAAATAATATATTTCAGCTTAAAGACAAATTAAAGGAACTATAAATTTAAGATTATAATATCGTATGAAATTCATCGCTATTTAAATATACAGTATTTCGGCTAACACGAAATAGATACATGATTTGGCGCTGATTATCAAAGTATACTCATAAGAAATATTAAAGAAAAGCTAAGCCCCTATGTGACTAATTTTAATCTTTTATTATGTTGCTGCGACACCTTCTTCGGGCAAAATACAGATGACAAAGCGAAGACAACAATGGACTTAGTTAGCAAGATGTAAATATTGAAGACGCTTTGTGATAGGTTGAATTATTCCGACACCGGAAAAACTGGATAACCTCGCCCCCAGGCGTCTCAATAATACCGCGTCGGAAAGTCTGGTGCGTTCGCTGTTCGCTCTCGGAATATTTCTTCGGAAGTAAGATGCTCCGATGACGGAATACCACTGCTACAGAAAAATATCGTACAGATCAAAGTAAAGGCCCTAGTGAGTAGCGACTATCGCAGCCAAAGTTGCTTCTTGGGCAAATAAAGGACTCAAGATATGAGGATGACACTAACATCAAAAACTGAAAATGGCGCCTACGAAAGCTAAAACTTTCAGGGGCACCTCGAGAGAAATTTGAAGGTCAGCCCTCCAGAACCTCTGCTTTTCACACAGTTTACAAGTTTTAATGTGACAATTTATATCCATTTAAGGACTGTTGTGACCAAATTCTCACCTCCATGAAGGTACATTCCGACTGTGATAATACCTAGTGCGAGGTTTAAAATTGTCTAAATCTTCTCTGAAGACAAGACTGAAAGGTACCCGCGCAAAAGAGTATCAACTTTGAGAAGAAAGCTTTTTCAAATAAAAATAAAAATAAATACCTATGTTTTGTTCTGAAGTAATTTTCTAATGAATTTTCTCTAGCAGTGTAAGATTTATAAACGCTCTGTGCCGTTTTCAAGGTCTCAAACCATTTTCAATGGCTGTGGGTTACAATGTTGTTTTCCCAACAGTCAATAATTATGATCTTCAATCAATAAATTAATAACAAAAATTGTCATTTTTTTCTTTAATTCGATGTCATTAAATAGAAACTATCGACCAGTTACTTAAACAGCTTGATCAGTACTAGCAACTACAGCAAAACCTTGATGTAATATTACCCTAATGATCCAATAAAACTATACCACTATAGAGGGTCATACTAGAGGGTGCTATATTTTAAGTTCAAAATACAATATATGCCTGATTCAGCGTATTTATGGCACAAAAATAATATTTAAAAAGATATTTTCAAACCATAACAGATCAAAAGGCTAGAAGAAATAATTCAACATGCTTGACTGGACGAAAGGACATTACCTTCTGCGCTTATCTTTGAAGAGAATTTTCCTTGGTAAAAAGGATTAGAGGAATGAGAGAACTTTTGTTAAACGTTTAAACCCCAAAGCAACAAGGAAGGGTATTATAAGATTGACATGTCTGTGTGTATGTGTATGTGGTGTGTGACACCGTAGCTCCTAAGAACCAATTTCGATCGAGAGTGTTCTTAACTAGGGTCGTCTTTTTATGTGTTAAGTTAAAAAAAGTAAGTAATTAGAAATTTTAAAAAATACCACTTTTTGGTGATTTTGCTGGTGAAAACAAAGCTGGTGCATAGTTACAATATTAGTACTAAAAGCAAGAGAAAAATTTCCTGCTACAGGTGGAGTTTTTTTTTTTTTTTTTTTTTTTTTTTTGAATTTAGAACTTAAATTACGTAACCTTTTTTAGTAGGTTTTAACACCAATGTAAACCTTAATTCACGCGATCGGTTATGACGTCATTGTTGGTCAATAGCGGCTCTATAAAAGCTCAATGATTTTAAATTTTTATCCGTTGCCAATTTCTATTTGTTTAAAAAAAAGGACTTGCAATTCATTTTAGCGTCATAAAAAGGATTTTCAAAAACAATTTTCCCTTTTTCCTTGCGACTAGTCAATTTTAGGTGTGATCATTTTTCCTTTCCTTGTTATCAAGAAAAAAATTTAATGCATACAAATGTTTTATGTGATATGCCCCATGTAGTTCATCTTAATATGAGGTTGGTAACCAGGGTAAGTTTTTTGAATTTTTAATTTAAAATTAGTAGTTGTTAATTCGCGAGCACTCGCGCCATTATTGTCACACGAGAGCTCGCTCGCCGTCGAAAACTACTCCAACATTTCTTCCCTTCTTCCTTTTACTTTTTTCACGAATAATACATTTTATTTTATTCCTTTATAATTCTTCACTAACAGATTCTTCTATAAGTCTTTCATTTCAAATACATGCAGTGTTTTATGAAAATGCATGAAAAAAATGTGTTACGGGTTAAACAATGTATACAATTTAGCAATGTACTAAAGAATATTATTAAGACAAACTTTTTAATAACTATTTCAAAACATCATTCCACAATATATTCCTACGTTAATTTCTATTCAATTAGCAAAAGTTAAACAAAATCTGCAGAGATAAAAAATACATAAAAAAACTCTCTTACAGTTGTTGCAAACAATATTTTGATGCTCTTTATATGCATAACTTTTGGACAATACAAAAATCTGTTGGCATTTTTTGTCTTTATACTTGGGCGCAAAGAAAATTTTAATCGACCAGAAATTTTGCCCTAATAAGTATTCCTTGTAATAATTAGTGCAAAAGCAATCTAAAAATATGGATTTTGCAAGTACAGTACTACATAGTCCCTGTGAACGGCAGAATTACTGTTGAAAATTAGTTAATTTTCACAAACTTCGTCGAAATTCCTTGAATGAATGCGTTAGAAGTCATTCCTCACACGTGCTGTTCCGTTTCGAGAGTTTTTCTGACGTCAGTACTCGCGCGGGGTCGAAAACTTCTCCATTCTCAAAACACCCCCTCCTTTACAAGAATTGAAAGGAAATAAGAAAATTCGAACCTCACCCACATATCAATCCAGGACACAATCGCAGCTACTGAGAAGAAGGTTTCCTTATGTGTTTGAAATTCCAAGAAATGGAAATAAAAATAACTGGGGTTGTTTTCGACAACACACAGACTCTCGCGAGTTTTAAACAAGTTCAACATTGCAAAGAGAAAACGAGCTGATGTGTGCCTCACATGAATTCCTTTCACTCCAATTTAATGTCATTTTCCTGTTGTTGGTAATTTTAATGTGATTCAAAAGTTTACTCTCTAAATATCACAAACAGTGGCTAAATTAAAACCAGATTTTTAAAAAAAAATCGCCAAATTAGCGACAAAAAAAAAATTGGCGACCAAAAGACTAGCGATATATGGCCAAGTTTCCGCCAATGTATAACACCACTTGAGTTTGCATCGAAAGTAACAATGATTTCCCCCCAAAAAAAGAGCGAAAAACCCTTTTGGAGCATCCAAATGCAACCAAAAAGGGAGGTGCACAACTAGACCCCACTAGGAGTGTATGCACCAAATTTCAACTTTCTAGGGCATACCGTTCTTGAGTTATACGACATACATACGCACATACGCGCATACATACATACGTGCAACAGACGTCACGAGAAAACTCGTTATAACTAACTCGGGAATCGTTAAAATGGATATTTCGCGTGTCAATACGTTTTAGGCACTTATCCACGTGTGGTCGAGTCGAAAACAAAACACAACATTCATTCGGGGGTGAGCAAAATGGAAATTAAGGTCGATTTTTGAGTGAAAATTTTTTCGCGGATACAATACTTCCTTGTAAAAAAGCAGTCGTTTTTAATCACAATACTTTTTTATAAAAAGAAGTAAAAAGCACATCATATTACTTGAGAAAAACAGCGTTTTAGAAACTCGAAATTGCAATGAATATCTTTTAGCTAAAGAGCGATTTGCATTAAATAGTACTCAGTCAGGGGTTTATTTCTGCTCCTAGAAACTAGTTACTGCCACTTCAGTGGCAGAAATCAGCTATAGCCAATGTAAACTCGCATTAACTGGTCAGAAGTGGCGTTACGCAATCTAACCTCGTGAAGCATATATTTTCTTACACAATTCTAATGCGTAAGAAAGCAGATGTGTAAAAAAGCAATAAGTCCCTCCCAAGAAAAAACTTGAGAGGGATCCCATAAAATATAGCTAGGATCTTCATAATGATTTCGTAATGAGGCTTTTCTTGATAACCTATTGCGCAAATGCCAGAGAGCGCATGAGATCATATGGCTATAGACAGTCGTCAAGGTATGATTGGCAAAATTCCTGACCGAATAGCGGGATCGCATTTTATCGCCTATTTTTTGACCGCTATTCGGAAGAAAGTGCAAATTGGCTGCCCATCCTGTATATATCACTGTGCAAAACAAATAAATTAGTTGTGTGTTGTGAGTATGGTCAATTCAATTCTCTCCGAAAATTAATTTGATTTATGACAAGTGTGAATAGGAAAAAGTGGGTATTTCCGATTCAGTAACTGGCAAACACCATTGCAAATTGGTTAACGCTTGGTCTCTCATTTTCTGAGAAATAGTTTCGGTAAAATGTTTCCTCCTGAAATATAAAATACTTGATTCCATAACTGATTTTTGACAGTATAGCCGCGCATCGCAAACAAACCCCAAAACTCCGCTACGAGGGAAAAATGTCGTACTTTGTTTATTAAAATGTTACTATATCTTCACTTAAATAAATATTGCAGTTCTTACCTTCAGCTTGCATTCCGAGACAAGCATTGCCAGTTCTTTCAATTATACGTAAAAGATGCGTCTAGCAGCTCATATAGTTTAATTCTAATAAGTTCAAAAGCAAACAACCCTAGAGTTATTAAGTCTACTTCAAATAAATTTTCCAGCTAAAACTCTGTTCGACCGAAAGATGTTTTATTAAAATTAAGAGCAAAGTCAATGAATGAATATCATATTTCCTACGAACTCTAGCAAAAAAAAAAAAAATATGTACTTATTATCTGGCATCCTTTAATTTATGTTACCACCTTTAAACTGTATTAAATCTACTTATTCGAGTCTCAAGATGCCGAATTTCGTATCTTGATGTCTATCTTTTCTATGATTAACCTTTCTCTTTCATGTCTTGCTTTCAACTACTTTTAATGGCTTGTTAAGTAGCAAGTGTATTAAATAAAAGCAAAAATTTCATATATATATATATATATATATATATATATATATATATATATATATCCAACTACCAAACATAAAGTTATTAAAGTAAAAATATCAAAATTTACAACTAAATCTAAACATGTTTTACAAAATGTATATGTCAGGGTTCACAATTTGGTAAGGCCATGTTGACTTGAGACAACTTTGTGGGGTTAAATAAGTTTTATCATTCCCCCTGACCAATATATATAAATAAAGGGAAAGATCCTTATCAATTTCGCTTTGTTAACCGACTTCAAAAAAGGAGGTTATGATTTCGTATTGCGGCTTTTTATGCGTGTTTTCGAATTATTCCAACACTACTGGACCGATTTGAAAAAAAAAATATTTGTTTGGAAGGGTATACATCCCAGATGGTCAAATTGTAATTTGGTCTGGATCTGATAAGGGGTCTCGGAGAAATCCAAGAAACTTTACATTTCATACGTCATGATCACGTGGTGTTGCTGTGATCGGTGTATTTTCACACCTAAGCTTTTGGCTTTCTCTTGAACGATATTTAATTCTCGCGGCACATGGATGATTAATTTTCTCAACGCTGCACCGCATGGTAATTTTTTATTATAGGTGTTACTGATGTATTTATTAATGCGTAGCAAAGCAGTAAACAAAATATTTTTTGCTACTTTAATAGTTGAATCAATTACCTTAATATTTTATTTACTAATAAATAACTTTATTTGGGCACTAAAATATAAAGTTCTTTATTTAATATTCAAATTTTTAAATATATTTAGTGTTCAATTGAGGGGGAATCGAATACAGAACACCCCTCCCCCACGATTTATTTTATATTCTTTAATAATATACATTATAACTGTGTATGATTTCTGAAGTTTGACCAAATTCTAGATTTACTATTTCACGATGCCGCCAGTTCAATTTGAAATTAGGGTTATATTAATTAGCCGGTATCAAAAAAAAATTTTGAAAAAAAAAAATAGAACCAACTTCAAAATTGCTCTAAAAAGTGAAAAATAATTTTATTCTTTAAACACCATCGATAATACTTTTAAACATAATTTTTGAAGTTGGCGCAAAAACGATCGATAAAATCATTCACAGCCATAACTCAACCACAAGTATAAATTTAACCAGGTCCAGTTTCTTCACTACCACATGCATTCATTACGCATTGATGACAGCACATTTGAGTAACGATATAAATGTTTCGTTCCTAACTTAGGATGATTTTTTGATAAAAATATGAACGAAGCATGGTTACAATGGATTTTACTTTTTGTTTTTGCGCCAACTTCAAAAATTATGTTTAAAAGTATTATCGATGGTGTTTAAAGAATAAAATTATTTTTCACTTTTTAGAGCAATTTTGAAGTCGGTTCTATTTTTTTTTTCAAAATTTTTTTATTTCATTCTTTTTAGTGTAAATGTAGATATTTCAGTAAAAGTAAGAAGTTAGCTAGTAAGAAGTTCGGCTCTATATCACTGTATTGCTTTAGAAAAGCCTTTATTCAAAATTATCATTACAATTACTATTAATGTTACTGTTATATGGCACCAAACTTTTATAACAATGAGTTTCATATTGTCGCGTAGATGAAGATAGCGAAGACAATGTAAAAGCCAAATGAAGTGAATACTCGGTAGTCTCAACTCGGGATCTTTATTCAGAACCATGAATGAACGTTACATCTCCTTATATACAACTTGAGAAAGTGCTGGAACTTTCCAGACTTGGAAAGATACAGAAATTAATAGAACATTCGAGAAAATACGGGAAACAGTAGAAACGAAATTTTAGTAAAATTCACTTTGTCCTAGTCGGGATTTGAACCCGGGTCGCTCGTGTGGGAGGCGATAATTCTACCACTGAGCTACCGTTATCCGCGGATGAAAAGTGCGAACTTCGCTACAATATCATTTAATAGGGAAATTGCATAAAAATTACTGTTTTTTGCCCATAACTTTTTTTCTAAAGAACAAATATGGTCAAACAAAGTAATGGGACCTAAGTTGAGCCATCCCCTATCCATTAAAAAAAGAATCATCAAAATCGGTTCACTAGGTGAGACGCTATGAGTGGACAAACAAAAAAAAAACATACATACGGTATGAACTGATAACCGCCTCCTTTTTGAAGTCGGTTAAAAAGGAGGAGGTTCTGAACTCGTCGGATTTGATTTTCCTTTGTACAATGTTTCATAAATACTCGAAGACCCCTGTACCCAGGTGCGTGCACAGGCAGGGGGGAGGGACAACTGTTGACCCGGGCCTGAGCCTGGAGAGGGCCCAATATTTTTGTAACTAACGGTAAAATATAGGGGTAAACAATATGGAGAAGGGCCCGGAAAAGTCATTTGTGATGGGCTCCAAAATTTCTGTGCACGCCCCTGCCTGTACCGAAAAGGAACATTCTTTTTTTGCTTGAAACGGTATACTTCCTCGGCGGTCGAATGTTAATCAAGTTCAGGTTTGATGAAATTGAAGAAATTCTTCAAATATCATACTCACATTTAAATCGATTTGTACTTTATTAACTTTGTATATCGTCTCACTTAGTAACCGGCTTTTATGCTTTTTTTTTTTGTTTAGTGGTGGTTTTGTTTAGCTTTAGGGGTAGTCTAACTTAGGTTCCAAATCTTTGATTTACCCTATTTGTTCTTAAGGGAAAAGTTAAGGGTAAAACAATATATTTCATGCAATTTCCCTCACAAATGATTTAATATAAAACCCATTGATAAACAAAGGCCATAAAACAAAGGTTTATACTTTCTTCACCTATAGTTAAAGAATGTACTAAAAATATATGTTATTAAGAGTGAATTATGATAGTGAAATTTTTGAATTAAGGATTCTCTGAAACAAACATAAAAATTTATTCTAGTAGAATTTTTAATCTTCATCTATAGTGGGGCCATGTGAAGAAACATGCGACTTTTATCACGAGTTAAAGTTGAACAAATGATGAAGACAATTTTTTTGTACACAGTTACCCATTTGAAAAAGCCTTTCTTCACAGTCGTCGGAAGTCTCCGAGACGCTCGCCGTGTTATTTACACCACTAAAAAGCAAAAAAATAAATTACTTTTAAATTAAAAAAAAAACGCCTTCAAAAAATACCCAGGAACTAAAAAGCAAAAAATAACTGATTACCCTTGCATTCTATTTCCTACCCAAACATAGTAGTGAAATTTATTTTACAATTCCAGTACAAAAATCAACTAAACTAAACACCGAATTATAAAATAAACACTGATTTAAATAACTATACGATGAATTATTTTAAATACCTAATTATTTATATACGATCTCTTAATTTTTAATAACCTTTTGAAGTCGGGGCCTCTTATAAACTACTACCTAACGTAACTGAGCAGGCTTAGTTTTAAAGCAGGCTTAGTTTAGTTAATTTCACGTATAGTTAAATTAGTGTTTAATTCAGGATTCGGTGGGTAGTCAGTTATAGCAGTTATATCAGTCATATATTTCTTTTTTCATAAAACAAACAAGCATATTTTTAATCACAGAACTGTGTTTCTTTTGACTATGCAAACCAAATGCAAGGTGCAGCAAAAAACCCGGCAAGCAATTTTCCATGTAACTTTACTTTAAAAAAATTAACAAAACACAAAACTTATGTATGAAAACACCTTTAGCACTCAATAAATTAACTGTTTTCAAACTGGTCACCTTTTGAAGTAATACAGATGTGCAACTGCTTAGTGAAATTTTCATTCAAGTGCCGTAAGTCTTTTAATCAATCCTATTCCCTATAAAGCAATTGGTTTAGAGAGTCCAAACTTTTGTGTAGTTTAGGGTAGACCTTTGACTTTAAAACAGGCCATACTGGGTGATAAATGGGATTGATCTCTAGCCAGTAGAGCCTCCACCCTAAAGACGATATCATGTCAAAAACACTGCGCCTTGCGCCACTCTTTTGACCGTATGAACTGGTGTGAAGTCAAATCGAAAGGTTTCATCTACATTGCTGTGCTAAAGTGGTCTTAGGTCCACAGAAGTACAACAGCTTCTAAAATGTCCTTCTGGTACACGTTTTGGTTCATTTTATGTCCGTCATCCACAAAAAACCACAGATGTTTTGTGGTTTCTGATGATTCTATCACAGAGCAAGTCTGACTTCGGATTTAGGAGATGTTTAACATTTTCTAAGGGGATTTGAAGACCAAATCCTACACTGTAAAAAAAATCCGGAAACGTTTCTGAGTATATCGTGCAGCTGTGGTTCATGAAAGTTTCAAAAACGTTTCTGAGTATTTCGGAATCCTCTTTCTGTAATGTCCAGAAACGTGTCTGAGTATTTCGGAATCCTCTTTCTGTAATGTCCAGAAACGTGTCTGAGTATTTCGGAATCCTCTTTCTGCAATTTTCAGAAACGTTTCTGAGTATTTCGGAATCCTCTTTCCGTAATTTCCAGAAATGTTTCTGAGTATTCTGTGCAGCTGTGGTTCATGAAAGTTTCGAAAACGTTTCCGAGTATTTCGGAATTTTCCAAACAATTTTCAAAAACGTTTCCGAGAATTTCGGAATCCATTTTCCGTGATTTTTTCTAAAATATAATTCTTTATTATAGTATTGCATACCATATCAGTTTCAATTCTTTCATATCTAAGAGCAATAATACAAGCAATTTTAGAATCATTCGTGGATTTTTTTTTTTTTTTTTTTTTTTGAATTTCTAATGACAAATAGCATGGTTAACAGCATAACATATGCACAGTTATAAATTTTTGAAAAATTATGAAATAATCTAGTAGTTTCATTCCTAATCACAAAATCGTCGGGGAATTGGAGGGGGGGGGGGTACCTTCTGAAAAGTGGCGAATGTTTGTTAAACAATCTTGAACTTCAGTTTTTCTCTCAATATTTTCAAGACAAAACTATCAACATATTGTATTTTTAATGCAGAACTTAAAAACATATCTTGTATCAAACTTGATAGCTTTTATCTTCGGATAAAATTTGACAGGACTTACCTACCCTTCGCGTTCCTAAATTCGTTCACCTCAAGTCAATTTCTCTGACGAACAAAGTGTACCGAAAAGTACCAACAGAGAAATTGATGAATTTAAATATGACACCAAGTCCCCCTGCTGGAACCATTCGGGTTGATTCTTCTGTTCTTGCCCTTTTCCAGCTCATCACAAATATAAATACTTATTCAAAATAGGTTACTGATTTTATTTTTACAGTGTGCGCAAAATGCATTATATATTTTATTAATTAAAACATTGAACTCTATTACATGATTATTCTATTTCATATATACGAGAATAACCCCCCCCCCACCATAAGAGTGATGGTGCACCCATAAAATGCTATGAAGCGCCCCCCCCCCCCTTGAAAAAGCAACATCATATACATTATAAATCAAAGTATCATATACATTATAAATCAAAGTATCATATAAATTATAAGTCAAATACTTTAATATGGTGTAAAAATACAAAATTATTTTATTAAGTCTTTTTTTTTTTTTTTTTTGCTTTTGGTAAAATTGAGGCTCGTAAAACGAAAAAAATGAAGACACTTTTAAATACATATATGTATCTATTTGTTAAATAAATTAATACACATTTAACTAATTTAAAGCGTTTCGCTAATGCAAATATTTAAAGAGATATCGTCATTTAGATAATACTGAAGCACTATGTTCCTAATTACAAGAGATAGTTTTTTTTTTTACTTCATACAATCTAGCTACACTGTTTACAAGAGAATGAAAACATGCAACCTTAAAGACGAACTATCAAACCTGACAATTTGCATATTATAACATTTAATTCATAATGCTTGATACATAAATGTTCAGCCAAATATTAACTGAAATTGACACATAAAAACAAAGTACACAATAACACTTATTTAAATTTTTTTGTAATCTTCAATTCATAAATTTTACAGAATAAAACTAGACACACTTGCACTTTAAATATGTGTTCTATGTAATGTAAAATATTTTCAAATTGCAATAGTTCACAACGAAAAAATGATACAGAAGAAAATAGTTTTTTTTTTTAACGAGATTTATATGAACTAAATCTCTTTAAAGTAATAGAGTTGCAAAGCGACTTACCTATTCGTCGGTGGTGGTCTTTTGCAGGCTTTGGTCACCAAAAAGGTTATTTTTATGACAGAATAAAATTCTGCCAACAAAAATTACCCATTTGGTATAGAAAGAAGAAAAGTATCCAAGAAAAAAGTAAATTACCTACACAAGTTATGCGACGCAATGAATTTAGATGGTGTCCTCTCGGCAGTTATTTGGTTTTTAATTTCAGTTTGTATTCCTTCCGCGAGCATGCGTCGAGAATTTGCACTTCGTACTTAAAAATAAGTGACATAGCTTCAAATTCAATCTCATGACGATACATATGCAAGAAAATATAAGACTTTAAAATTATCTTCAGTGAATTTATGCGAGGAACAAAACTTCTACTAATCCCCTTGATGAGTGTTACTTCGCATACATGAGTCAGCACTTGTTTTCATTGCGTGCTTTCAAAAGTTTCAGTTTAGATTTGCTGCTGGACTATAAAATTGCCGTGTGATCTGCGCATGCGTCGACTCTTACTTTCTTGCTAAACGGGAAACGTTTTTGATTATAGCAGAAAGCTGCGGAGGGCGTACGAATCTGTGTATTACGGAAAACTTTTTTGTATATTCAGAGAGTTTTCCGAGATTTTTTACAGTGTATTGTTCTGGCGGTTATGAGCTGGTTGAACGGTAAATCAGTGAAAGGTATCTCTTACATCGTGGACTTGCAGCACGTCTCAAACGTTTCTGGCGTCTTTGGAGTCATACGAATGCCGTAAGTTTTTGGAACTCGCCAAACTTCTGTTTGAGCTGTAGCTGCGCGTATCGATCACTTCCCCATCTTACGAACGACTTCTCTCGTGGAAACCCTAGGATTTCATTGAACTCACTTTTGGATGACCAAGAATATCAATAGAACATTTTTTTTTTTTTTTGTGTTTGTGTGTGTGTGTGTGTGTGTGAGTCTTTTAATGTCAAAAACAATGCAAAATCAGGCCTTTAGAAATGATTTTTAAACTATTCTTATC
The DNA here is from genome assembly GCF_026930045.1 of Uloborus diversus. Taxonomy (NCBI): domain Eukaryota; kingdom Metazoa; phylum Arthropoda; class Arachnida; order Araneae; family Uloboridae; genus Uloborus; species Uloborus diversus. The sequence continues at coordinate 10,007,305 of NC_072731.1, forward strand.
ATTATTATTATTATTATTATTATATAGTAATATTTAGTATATTATCAATTAAAAGGGTTTTTTCTTGTAAAATCTGAAACGGAAGTTTCTTCACAATTATTTTCCAAAGTGAACAACTTTTTACGATTGGCGATTGATACAAATCAAATTTTATTCTTTGACATGCCAGTATTAATTGTTCCGAAAAAGTTATGGGATTTTTACAGCTCAAAAAGACATTTGGATTTGAAGTCAATATTCTTCAAAACAAACGTTATTTTTTTATTTCAAAAAAACAAAAATTTTCTCGGTAATTTTTTGAGCATAGCAAGATAATTATTTAATCATACTAGAAAAATAACTGAAGCAGATATTTTTTGGTACTCTGGAGACATGACTGACAAAGTTTTCCAATTGAAGAGGCATAAAAACTTACTTTAGATGAAGAGTGGCAACACCGAACTTTTCACAGAATACTTTCTGTAGTTTAAACTGTGAGAGAAAAATATTAGCTTGAAATTGATACCTTCTTCTGCTTCATTGGTTGAAAAAAAAAGAGAGGGATTTTTCCAAAATCATACCAAAAAGGCGACTCCGAAAAGGGATCCAAAATCTATTTTTTTTTAAATATATTCTACATGGCGTAGTTTTCATTCAAAATATTTAAAAAAAAGAATTTGAGCTTATCGAATAGATATCTATTGGCAAAAAAAAATAATGGAAAAAATCTGAGACATGACGGCACGGCCGATCATTTAATTTGGGGGATTTGACGCGGAATGATCAAAATTCATACTTGACAGAGAACTGAAGTACTTAGGAGTTCGCTTTTAAAAATACATATAATGGTTTCATACTGCAAAATACTTTCTGAACGAAAAAACGAGCTGCTGTGTGCCTCACATGACTTCCTTTTACTCCAATATAATGTCATTTTCCCATTATTGGTAATTTTAATGTAATTCAATAGTTAAAATATCACCAACAGTGACCAAATTGAAACCAGATTTTAAAAAAAATCTCCAAATTTGCCGCCAAGTTGGCGACAAAACTTGGCAACCAAAACAGTGGCGATATATTGCCACGTGTCGGCCAAATTGTAACACCACTTGAGTTTACATCCAAATTAAGAACGATGTTCCCCCAAAAAGGGGCAAAAGACCCCCCTTAGAAACACCCAAATGCAACCGGTGGTGCATTGGAAGGTGCGCAACTAGACCTCACTAGGAGTCTTCGTACCAAATTTCAACTTTTTAGGACATACCGTTCTTGAGTTATGTGACTATGTACGCCCATACGCACATCCGCACATACATACATACATACGTACATAAGACGTCACGAGAAAACTCGTTGTAACTAACTCGGGAATCATCAAAAAGGATATTTCGCGTGTCTATACGTTCTTAGGCACTTATCAACTTGTGGTCGAATCGAAAAAAAAACCCAAACATTCATTCGGAGGTGAGCAAAATAGAAATTAAGGTCGGTTTTTGAGTGAAAATTTTTTCGCGAATACAATACTTCCTTTTTTGTAAAAGGAAGTAAAAATTTAGCTCTAAAGAGTGTTTCGTCGTTCAATTTTTCAAGGCAAAAATTTATTACATTTTATAAAATTATCCTCTTTCAATGGTCTGCTCAAACATTAGCTAAATGGTTCAAAAATATAATGAATATTTTAAAGTAACTAAAAAGAAAATTTTTGATAAATCAAAACGTATATCTCAACATTAATAAAAATAATATACGTTAAAAGAAATAAGAATCCTTAATAAAAGGAATAATAATACAAAGGAGAAAAACGTTTTTTCTAGCGAATGTTAAACTTTTCGTACTTCAGTTTTTACGTAAGTAGTGTTTGGCTCTTTATTTTCTGTTCACTACTAGAGATTGTAAGAGAGAAAAATGCAAAAAAAAGGGGGAGGGGGTAGTTACACAAGATGCATCACTAAGTAGTCCAACAAAAAAGGTTCTTAATCTTATCTCATTTTGAAGTCACGGAAATGGTTTATACTTCACTTACTGCTTTCATAGAAAATTAAATTAAACTAACAGTGATTATTACTACGATTATAGAATTCAAGTTTGATGTGTACATAACTGGAAGAATTCTATAAAAACTGCGTGCATGCTTTACAAAAAATACCAGACCTTAACACCAGATCCGTACTAAATAGGTTCGCACAATTTTAAAACACACAAAACGTTTTTTACACGTTTCGCATTAAAAAAAAAAGTATCTATTCAGTTTTGAATTCTTTTGAATGTCCGCTTAAAACTAGCTCAAAACGCATGTTATTTTAAAGGTATTTTCTTTCCTTTTTATTTTTTATCACTAAAATAAATATTTACTTAATTCTGTTTCACTTTTGTTGTTCATAATTCATTAACTTTTTAATTTTCGAAAACACGTGGGCATTTTAATCGATCAATGAAACAAATTTTCACTTCATTTTCTGTAGTAAAGGAAGTATTCAAACCAACAAAAATATTCTCCTCAATGTTCGGCGAAATTTTCCTTTTGCACACCCCTGAATGAATGTTAAGTGGTTTTTCACCCGTACTCTCGTGCGTATGTGCCTAAGAACGCACAGACAATTGAAATATTAATTATTCCTAGTTTTCTCGAGTACAAGTATACGTTATGTACGTATACTTGTACGTATGTGTCTCGCTTAACTCAAAAACGTGTGAAATTTTGTGTGTATACTCTAAGTGGGGTATAGTTGTACTCCTTCACTTTTATGCGTGCATTTAAAAGTTCCAGAAGAGGTCTTTTACACATTTGTCGAGGCAGATCGGTGTTAATTTCAGTACACACTTAAGTGATGTTATAATTTGGACACTACTTGGCGATGAATCACCAATTTGGCGAAAAAAAAGTTCGAGTTGCCGAATCTGGTTTTAATTTGGAGCAATTGGATATCTGGTGAGTAATCTTAGAATTATGCTGAAATTGTCGATATTTAGAAAATCAATATCTGAAAACTATCTTTTTGCATTGGTTCGCGACAAATAAGAGTAAACCTTAACTAAATCTTTACTATGCCTCTTCGACGAAAGAAAGCGAAATTTGAGCAAAATTTCGGAGTTTGAACGGGGCAGCACTTCTATTCACCCAAAAAACCAAGGTTCTTAAAAACGATATCTCACGAATAGGAATTACAGAAAGAAAACAAGTAACACCATTACGAATAACATGTGTTGACGAAAATATTGACAAAAAGAAATATTAGGTTCTACTTGTATTTTTACAATCCTTCGAAAAAATATAGGCTTAGCTTGATGCGTCAACAAAAACAACAATGCGTCGACAAACGTGAAATAAATTTGGAGCTGATTTCAGCGAGTAATATTTTTATGGCAACGTTCGTTTTCTTTACGGTCTTATATTTCAATAATATGAACGAAATAAAATACAAAGCAAACAGTCGCATATAGTTCTACTTCAGAGAATGAAGTACCTGCGTATTAAGAAACGTTGGAATTTTCCAAGTTTCATTTCACCGCGTTCCCGAAGAATTACACAAAACTGTATTACATAAATGCTGTAAGGCAGTATCTAAGACAACGAATGTCATTTTTTTTTTATAATCTAGAAAAAAAAATATGTCTATTGCCTTGCAGCAATAGATCAAATAACTTCAAGTCTTATTTTTAACCCCCGACACACAAAGGAAGTCATAAATTTGACGTGTCTGTGTATCTGTGTATCTCTCTGTGAAAATGCCTAAACGGATGGACCGATTTTGATTTTAAAAAATGGTTCGAAAGGAGAGTTGATCGAGAGTTTTGCTAGCCAGGTTGCGTCTCCGGATGACATCAATTAACGAAGATATTGTTACAAATTCTGTAGATAGTTATTATTTTTGTGATTAATTTGTCGTAATCTAGCTAAATTTGGCGTTTATAAAATTATCTTTCATCTAAAACAATTATAGTAACGTAACCTTTAAATAGTTTCTTGTAATGAATATACAGCCCCCGTACATTCGGCTGAAGTATACGGGACCCCTCATTTCTGAATGATAAAATTTGTGAATGGGAAAAAAATAAGACGCTAAGATTTTCGAGAAGCATTTCGAATATTGTGGAAACTTTTCGATGTTAATAATTAACCGCCGCATGATAAAAAGTCAGTCTCGTCTGAACCCAGTGGCGTAGCTAGGGAGGGGCGGAGGGGGCGGTCCGCCCCGGGTGGCACTTTTTGGGGGGAGGCAATTTCACACTTCTGATGAGGAAAAAAAATGCATTTTCCCAATAAGGAAATCATGCTTTTATCTATTCCTGGAGGCAAAAAAAAAATGATAATAATAATAAGATTTTCGAATTGTAAGGTTTTATTACGACTATGATAATAAAATTATTCGAATATAAAACATGTGTTTTCCTTGTGAACATCTCAGTACTATTGTTTGTTTTTTTCCGTTCCTTCGTCTGAAGCTACAGATTGAGGGAGGTGGTAGTGTAAAGTCAAGGCACCATGTTTTTTTTTTTTTTTTTTCATCTTTTTGCTGTTAAGGTTAACTATTACGGAGGAAACAATAAATTTCATAACCTTTCGTTATATGATGAAGCTACCAGTTGATTTTAAGTAAGTTCCGAGGAAACCGTCGTATTTAAAAAAAATTTATTTTATTTTATTTTATTATTTTTTTTAAAGGAAAGTGACAACAAGAGTAAAAGGAGAGAGGTCTCAAATGGTGGGTGATTTCTTGCTCATTTTGAGGATAGCATTATCTGTTTCAACAATTGCTTTGATTGATCATTGACTACAAAATTTTCACTAAGACAGAATGAATTTTATGTTTATTTTATTTTTAAAAAAAACTATTCACAACTCGAATATTTATTGCTTGTACATTTATATTGCTGCATTATATAAACTAATTCTTTAATACAATGAGTTTCACATTTAGTCATTCAGTTTAAAGAAAGGTTTCAGATTAATAAAATTATCTCTAGGCAAGCCTTTCACTTATTGAGTTTTTATACCTTCAATACCAACAAATTCCTGAGGGCGGTCAAGTCCTTACCCTTCCTGTTTTATGATAAAAGATAGTCTAAAGTGTGTATTAAGGACATCAACTTTGAACTTTGAAATCCCCATCTCATCCAATGTCTCCAAAAATAGCTTAAAGTTGGGTTTTTGAAACTTAAGCTTCAGAAAAATTCTAAGGTAAGGACCCCAGAAGCGCACGAAATCACCTAACGTCATCACAGTTGGCTCCAAATTTTGTTTTTAAACATTTCTGAGGGAAGATTGCAAATCCTTTTTTTCTCAGGAGTGAAGAGCTTAAAATGAGCAACAGTTTCGAAAACAATTTCGGGTGGGAAAACCCCCCTCCGAACTCTCTCTCATAACGTTGTCCGTTAAACAACAGCTGAAGCCGCGTTTTTAGGACATTATTTTCAAAAAGTTTCAAAGGGAGACGGAAAAGCCATCTGACTTCCCAACATTTTTGGAAAACATTTGGAAACCTATGCCGTCAAAGATAGCCTACAATTGCATTTTTGAAACTTCGGCATCGAAAAATTTCCAGATAGCTCCTGAACGTCCCCTATTCTCTTCAACGTCATCAAAGATAGACAAAAATTGATTTCAACTTTGAAAATATTTCGGAAGGAAAATCTAGTCTAGGGTTAGGGGAGTTATCTAGTTAGGGGAGAGCCTTACGCCACTAGATACAGCCTGCATATACGTGTTTTTCAATTTTGTTGAAAAGCTTTCCGGACAGCGCCCCGAACCTTCCCCAATGTCTTCCCGCATCCAAAGATAGCCTAAAATTGCCTTTTTAACACTTCAGTTTAGAAAAATTTCCTTAAGAAGTCCCGACCCCTAACGTCACCAAAGAATGCATAAAACTAATTTTGAAAAAAAAAGGAGGGAGCTCTAAGGATCTTTTCTATAAGCGTTACTAGACATTGCTTAAAATTCTGAATTTTGACTAAAATTTGGAATGTTTTGGTGGGGCTTTGAACTACTTTTTTTTTCTTCTGCAAGAAAAATAAGAAGGAAAAAAAGTTTCTTTTCTTGTTTATTAAAATATTATTTAAATACTTTTGACTCTTTAATGTGTCAAATATTTCCGATCAAAAAGGGTGGCAAATTAAGGAACCGCCCCGGGCGGAAGAAAGTGTAGCTACGCCACTTCCTGAAACGTTGAGCTGAGAGCATTTATTTTGCTCTGTGTATTAGTTCTGTTTATTGCGAGGCATTTCGCTGTTTTGTTTTGCGTATTTGAATGTAAATACGTGTGTAACCGTTGAGTTTACGGTGTTGAGTAATATTTGCTTAATTGCTGATGATTAATATAGCAGTTGTTAACGATCTTTCCTGTACATAGTGTAAATAAATCTCCTGTAGTTTTCTCAAGAACTGTGTCGCTATTTCAAGAAAGTTGGAAGTCGCACCGGATCCGTTACAATATTAATTAAAAACCTCTAAAAGGTTTCTCGTGGCTTTTGCAGTGAAAATATGTTTTAAACTTTTTTAATTTAGTACTAATATTAAGAGTATCTTTTTCTACGGCTGATAGAATGGGTTTGGAACTTCCATTTTATATAGAATTCGAATTATAACGCTTTTTAAACCAGATTTTAAATACGGTTGAGTTTTTGTTCAGCATTTAGTAACCGAATTCATTGTTGGCCGACAAGGAAATTATGATTTAAAACTTTTATCTGTTGCCAGTTTCTATTTGTTAACAAATAAAATACTTGTAATTGAGTTTTAATAGTACTATAAGGCTTTTAAAATGATTTTCAGTTTTCCCACTTGATTGCGACCAAGTCGGGTTTTTTTTTTTTTTTTAATTTTTAATTTAAGTTATCTCTACTCAGAAGTTCAAATTCTTAGTAACGTAATAGAACTTTTTGACTTCGACTTTTTTTTTCAGAACAATTGTCCCACGTATTTATTCAAAACATTTTTATCTTTTACAAAAGTAAAACACAACGTTGCATTAAATGGATAATTTCACAGCATGGGAAAAGAATTGAGAGCGGTGTTGAATTGAAGATGAAAAAGTTAAATAAAAAAGAATCTGCAATGCAGGGAAAAAAATTTTAAGTCCTTTAAATTATGATAATGTGAAACAAATTATATTTCCGACATGATAAAATTGTAAAATTAATTAGTTTCTCATTGTAAAAACCTTCCGAAACAGATGTCAAATTGTGACGTAGAGCATTCAAAGTGTAGTATGGAAAAACTTGTTCCAATTTATATCTTCTCTATTTAATAATAAACTGGTGATTTCAAATTTCATACGCTAACAAGAATACTGCATTTCCTTAGGTTTGAAGTTCCACTCTTCACATTAGGTATTCCTTTTATGCGTAGAAAAATTCTTCAACAACTACACAATCCTTTGAAAATTAATATGCATTTACGAATAATACTTCAAATGTGTTATAATCAGCTCCAAGGTCCCCCGTACCTGCCACTAAACGTGGTTTAATCGATTGGATATGCTCTGAAGAGAGCTGCGTTTTTTTTATCCTGACCGGGAACCGAGCAACCCCTGAACCAGAACACTCTGTGCATTGATTTTAAACGGGAACTTGAAGGATTTTAAACATATTTAATGTGCCCCAGTCACTGTTAGTGAACAAGGAGGATCTTCGATCGGCTGGAGTCAAACCCGGGATCCTCTAGTTACAAGTTTGACGCCTTACCGATCAGGTCACCACGGTTTCAATAATGTATGTACAAGACAGGGGTTTGCTTAAAGTTGCTTTTCTGAAGAAAAAAAATTCCCTTCGTATTAAATTGTTCACTATTCAGAATTCAATCAGTGTTCCGGTACTTAAATATTTACGAATCCCCCCCCCCCTGTTGCGTGAGTATATGCAACCGTTTTTTTAAGCTTATATCAACTATGTAATTGGTATAGGAAGAAGTCATGCCATATAATGTTATATTAACATCACGTATAAAACTTTGACTTTTCTTTTTTTCTTTTTTTTTTTTTGAACATACTTCCCTAAGGCTGGCTTAGTTCCCGAAATTGTTAGTTCTTTCGAAAAAAAATAGTTTTAATCCAATTAAATGCTATACATCTATTTCTTTTTTTTTTTTTTTTTTGATTAAAGAAAACCTTGTAAAGAAAAAATACAGAAAATTAATTCACGCATTAAAATTTATTTCTCCAGGACTTGTTTTTTTTTCTGCATGTCTCCCAAAGAAAATAAATGAGAAGTATCGCAATTGAATTTATTTTCAACCATCTTATATTCATCTGTAAGTTGTACTCGAAATAATATGAAAAAACCCAGGCATCAGCAATTCAAATTAATTTTCTCTCGACATAGGCTGAGCAGAAAGAAAAACTGTTTAAGCTAAGCAAATGACGAAGTTAGAGATCCTACAATTTGCTGAATTGGTATTCAAACGTGTCCATTCTTTTCAGTGAGTGAAATATTTTTTTTATTCAATTCGGAACAGCGAAAAGAACGTATTGTTTTTAAAATGAATACATTCTTTTTTTTTTTTTTTTGAGAATAAGTATACACTGAATTGTCAAAGTGGAGCAATGCACCCCTCATTGCCAGACTAGCGGGCACACGACAGCAACAACAACAACAACGAGTATAAACTTAAAAGCAGGTTGTTCCCAACTAAAACCTATTGAGTGAGAAATAACATTAAAAAAACTGACCAAAAAGACTATGTTCTAAAACGGCATACAATTAGAAGGAATGAATTTCACTCCTAACCGAAACACTTTCAACAATATTTCCATCAGTCAAAAGTACTACTTTTAGTTACTGATGTTGATAGAAAGAAAAAAAAACATGGAAAGAAAAAAAAAACTTTTATTTTCAAAACGTTTAGTTTTAATTTTTTTTTTTAAATGTCCAATTTTTCAAACAAGGCGTAGTCTTAATGACGTCATAAGTGATGGACTTTGGTGCGTACTCCGCTGGGGCACTGAATGCTTACGCTTGCTGTCTACCGCGTTTCCAGCTTATGATAATTCAGAAGTGAAATAAATATTGCGCTCTACGCTTGCTATCAACCATATCGTTGCCAGTACATGTGAGTAAAGATACGAATTAACTATTACGCTCTGCGCTAATGGCATCAGTGAATGGCATTTCATCACTTGTGATGCCATATATAGAAGCGTAAAAAATAAATTTGAATCTTCTCACCGATTAAAATATGCTTTAAAAAATATTAAACTTCGTCAAATTATTTTTTAAATAGACAAATCCCATTTTTTAAGCATGCTCTTTCAGAAACAAATACTTCTAAAATTTCGAAAACGACCCTATTGCGGCATTAGGGACTGAAATTGATCGTTTTTGTGTTCTTTCTGCCACCGGGATTAAGAGCTTAGTTTCCCTGACTTAGACTCAAGGAAATAATCTCCATTGAAAAATAATTCCAACGCGAAACGTTTGAAATATTTGCGACCAAAACTCAAGAAGATATGGCGCAGCATATCCTGTTAAAGATCTTGCAAAAAAAAAAAAAAAACAGAACGAACTAACTAAGAAAATACGTGAAATACACCGCCAGCTCAGTCATTTCCAGCCGATGACTGCAGTTTCGTGCTTATTAGCACTCATCAGCCTGGCATAGGAAAGTGACTGAGCTGGAGATGGAAAATCTCTTAAGGAAGCCAAGAGTGCGAAACAAACTGGTAGCTAATGTAGAATTAGCAGACCAGACGAGTGACCGAAGCAATGGTTCGGTTCAACTCGAAGTCTTTACTGCAGTCCTCGGCTGGAAATGACTGAGCTGGCGGTGTATTTCACGTATTTCTGCTTTAGCCCTGGCTAATGGGCGGTAATTTACTGAATATACTTTGCCTCGCGTTCAATCTTCGAGTTGAACCGAACCATTGCTTCGGTCACTCGTCTGGTCTGCTAATTCTATATTAGCTACCAGTTTCTTTGGCACTCTTGGCTTCCTTAAGAGGTTTTCCATCTCCAGCTCAGTCACTTTCCTATGCCGGGCTGATGAGTGCTAATAAGCACGACACTGCAGTCCTCGGCTGGAAATGACTGAGCTGGCGGTGTATTTCACGTATTTCTGCTTTAATACTGGCTAAATGGCGGTAATTTACTGAATATAACTAAAAGAATATTGGATTTCAAAGTTTTAAGGGACCGTGCAGATTATGAAATTAGAACTTAGGCCTTTTCACAAGAATGACGGTTTAAAATATTTGAGCAACAAAATATTTACTTCTCTATTGCCATTTAAAAATGAATGCAAATGTAAAGCGATGATACGTAAAAACACATTTAAAAACTAGTACAGTTTGAAAAAACACTATGCACACACAAAATTTAGTTAGCCGCCCTTGTTAACTGATATATTACTCCCCAAATGGTGTTTTTGATTGCGAGTGTAAAGTGGTGCCTGTCACAAAAAAGGTGCGTTTTATCTATGGTTGAATATTTTTTGTCATAATGTTTTTTGAACAATCACGATTGCTTATTGCTTTCATTTGACTGTTTTGATGTGCTATCAATTTATTTTCCCGCCAGCACCCTCCGCAGCAGCACCGTCGACCGGCTCCTCACGATGCTGCTCCTATTGCGAAAGCCATCTCCAGGTTGCGTCAATATCCTACACTTACATGCATACATACACGCACGTACAAACAAACACATACACACACATACATACACCTACACACATACACAAACACACATACACATACATACACACATACACACATACGCATACATACAGACACCTACACACACACCTACATACAACTTACCCACACACTTATGCTTGCACACAGACACAAACACATATGCCTATACATCCCCCCTACCACAAACACTCATACACACAACTACCCACACACTCATACCTGCACACAGACAAAAAAAAAAAAAACACACGCGCCTAAATACATATACAAAATCGTGATTCCGAAAAACATAATTTGAATTCCAGATGTCAAAATTCAAATTATTATTTTTTTTTTTTTAATTGGAGATTATTTTCCTAAATACTATAAGTTAGAGGACCTAGGACTCATTTAAAAAGTTAGATTTAGTATTCTCTTTCTCTTATCTTCTTCTTTTTCTTTAAAATTAATGATTGTAAACGCGTAGAAGAATTCTGAGCTATCATTAAACTCTTACCATAAAAGCAAAAATATGTTTTGATAAAAAGGACATTTTTCAAATGGGTTAATCTGAATAAATTCTTTGCGAAAATAGATGCAATGCACTATATAGTGCTCATATTAAAATTATTACCTTTCTTACACGTTTCGAACCTTTTCTGCACTAATGTATAAATTACATGTATTCCGAATGGTTTTAGACATGTGTTTCATTAAACTAAATTCAATGATATACATATTTTACCGACATTAATTACATTACAACTAGAAAATCACCCGTCAATGTTTGACGCGTGAAACTTTTTTAAACGAACGATTTAAACGAAGCAATTGCCTGATCGCTGATCGTTTAATAGTTGAAATTAACTCCAGTGCATAACCCTAAACTCCAGTAGAAAGAGTTAATAGCTGACCCCTTTTTCGTTTCTTCACTCTTGTATTTTACTGTGCATATGCAAATTTATATATTTATACTTTTCCTGTGGCAACGCCTCTGGGATTGCCGTTTTATACTGCGGTCTCTGGGACGAACAGCAGAAACTGTAAGACTGCGGCGGCATGATGTATTCAATATAATGGTTCTTCAATAAAACCAAGCAAAACTACAATTGTGTCAGCCTCAGCTATTTCTCAAAATAAGTTTTACAGTCCACTACCAGCGATCAACATATGGTCCAGCAGCCGGACAATAAAATGGCTAAAACATATAATAAAGCCGAGTTGAGCCGATTAAGGGGACGCGTAAAAACAAAGCTCACGATTATAACTAAATTTGATGAGAAAGATAAAGAATTGTGTGAGAAGACTAAAGTTGAATGCGAAAGTAAATTACGTGATATCTCGGAATTAAAACAAGAATTGAAAAGGCTCTTCGAGTTATACGGTGAGTTAAAGTTGGATGAAAAAGAAGAATTCGAGTGTGATGAAATCTTCATGGAATTGGACTCTATCTGCGACACTCTGGAGGTAAACATTAAATATTTCCTTACTGGGTTTTCTGATAAAACGGATAAGTCTAAAACTGAAGACTTTAGCGCTAACAATTCATTAAAGTTTGATTTGGCTCCTAAATTGCCTACTATCCCGTTACCTAAATTTAGCGGTAGAATTGAAGAATTCGCTAACTTTAAGGGTCAGTTTCAATCCATGATTTCTGCTAATGAAAACATTTCAGAAACTCAAAAATTGTTCTATTTAAAAGCTGCCTTACAAGGTGAAGCAAAAACGTTAGAAACTAGTGAGGACACGTTTAAATCCTTGTTTAGTGCATTAGAGGCTAGGTACGAAAATAAACGTACAATAGTGAATCTCCATATTCAGGAAATATTGGGATTAGAAAAAATAAATTTCGAAAACTCAAAACTATTGAGAAATTCATCTGATAAAGTTAAAAAGAATTTAAGAGGCTTAAAAGCGCTTAATTTAGAATGTAATGATCTTTCAAATGCGATAATAACGAACATTGTTCTTCAAAAGCTAGACAAAGATTCTAGAAAGACATACGAATTATCTGTAGCTACTAAAGAAATTCCGTCATTACATGAATTATTACAATTTATAGATAACATATCTAATGTGCTTGATCAATTAAATACGAGTATTTCTAACAAAAATGTAAAAGGGTTTCAAAATCCTATGTCAAAACCCAGAAATTTATTTATTAATGCCGATAAAAACATTAAACTTTGTTTTATGTGTAATGAACAACATTCTTTATTTAAATGTAAGCAGTTTAACAATTTAAATATTTCTCAGCGCTTAGAATTTGTAAAGAATCACAAATTGTGTAGAAATTGCTTAAGGCAACACAAGTATAATTGTCGTTCAACATTCAAATGCTCTGTATGCTTTAAAAGGCATAATACATTGCTACATTATGAAAAAGACAAAAATGGCAGTAATTCAGTACCTTCAAATGTAAATGTTAACAATTCGTTTTCCGCGATAAAAGAATTTTCGTACAAACAAGAAGCGTCACTCGTCAGTGTGCTTCAAGGTCAGAAACCTGAAAATAGTGGGGTAAATCAGAATGTTTCTATTAAAGAGTTGTATAGCGAGGAATATTTCAGTAAAACGGCTAAACGCGATGATTCTGGTAGAGATATAGTAAAACTTCCAATAGAGGAAAAGAGTAGGTCATTAAGCAATTTGAAAAGCTCCAGAGATGTCGCAGAGAGATATTCGCCATTTCTTGCCACTCGTACTCGAGGGACTTTGATAGATGAAGGACATCAAGATTTTCCCGATGCATGTGAAGTTGCTCGCGGGGACGTTTGTGTCAATGACGTTCTGTCAGGTTCGGAAATTTTGGATCAGGCAAAGTTCCAACAGTCTGATCTCATTCAAGTTTTGCATAAAGAAGAAATGGAACTCAATAAATCGATGTCTAACCATCCCGACTTACTACACACAAACTGTGAACATTCGTTAACGCCTCAAGAAATGACTGGAAAGACATTGGAAATGTTGCGTTCAAGTTCGGATTATTTTACATTTAAGGTGACTGTGAATCTCAAGGAAAATTACACGAAAGGTGAAGTTCCTTTTACGATTTCTAGAATTTTCGAACCCCAGGGTCCAATACAACCATTCATTTCGAAGAATAAAATGTTCCATCAGAGACTTTGGGTGTTGTTACTCAACTGGTCGGATCCTTATCCCCCTAAGGAGTGGTGGAGTTTTTTGAAACAACATCCAGTTATAAATCAAGTGCAAATTCCAGGTACAGTCATCTTTCTATCGCAATTACTATTCAACTACGCGGATTCGCTGTTGCTTCAAAACAAGCCTTTAGAACAGTCGTCTACTTGAATTCGATAGATGCGTTTGGATGCGCAAATACGAGTCGCTTGTGTAGTAAATTAGCTGTAGCTCCTCTAGAGACCTCAACAATCTCTCGTTTGGAGTTGTCAGCGTTCCTTCTATTAGCGCGACTTACATCCAAGATTTTACCTGTGTTGCAGTTGCTAATGGACCATATTCACCTGTATAGTGGCTCGACCATTGTTCTCACCTGGATTAAAACCCCTCCCGAGAAGTTGAAGCCGTTTGTATCGAATGGCATGAAGATAAGTCAACCTATGGATCGAAATTACCAGTATCAACCTACCTCTTCTAAAGATAATATAGCGGATATTATCTCCCGTGGACAAGATGCAAGTGTTCTCTTGTCAAATCAGGAGAGGTGGGAAGGACCAAAGATTTTAATAACTCTATTAAGTGAACATTATTTTGAACTGAATGATCTCAATCAATAGTTATATTTCAGTAAACTGAAAGATACTCTTGAAACTGTTTTAATTGTTACAAAAAATGTGCCTTTGGTAAATTTCTTGAATTTGAGTAATAATTATCGAAAATTAATTAATGTATTTAGTTATATTCTTAGATTCATTTATAACTGCAAAAATGAAATGAAGGTTGAACCTTTTACTGCAGATGAGGTCACTGCCAGTGAATTGAAACTTTTATCGTTTGTCCAACACGAATGTCTTAGTAATGACTTTCAACAGCTAAATTCGGGAAACCCGGTTAAAATCTCAGGTAAATTAAAATTGTTACCTTTTCATGATAAAGATTTAAATATCATAAGACTTGGAGGTCGTTTATCAAATTCCGAATTATCCTTTGATGCGAAGCATCCAATAGCAATGCCTAAACATCATAATTTATCAAGACTTATTTTATTAAAGTTACACGTTAGAATTTCCCATCTAGGTGTGCAAGCACGATTGCATGCATTTACATTAAAGTTTTGGATAATTCAGGGGAGAGATCTCTCTCGGAAAATTGTACATGAATGTGTGATTTGTGCAAAATACAAAACACGAATTTTAGAACATAAAATGGGAGACCTCCCGCCCGAAAGCTGCCAACAAACATTTCCCTTTTTGAATACTGGCACTGACTTCGCAGGTCCATTTTATATTAAAAATAAAAATCAACGTAAAGGAGCATTACAAAAAATCTTTATTGCAATATTTGTATGTTTATCAACCCGTGCTGTGCATTTTGAAGTTGTGTCGGATTTGACGTCTGATTCATTTATTGCATCATTGAAAAGGTTTATATCCCGTCGTGGAAAATGTGCTGTTTTATTCAGTGATAACGCAAAAACATATATCGGTGCTCACAAAGAGCTCGACCGCTTGCATAAGTTAGTGAGTCAACCAGATGAGATTTTATCAAAATTTCTTTCTATTGAAAGAATAAAATGGAGGTTTATCCCACCCAAATCTCCTCATTTTGGAGGCATTTGGGAAAGTGGTGTCAAATCATTTAAATTTCATTTAAAACGCGCAATGGGCAAATTGATTTTTACTTACGAAGAATTTTTAACAATCTCAAATCAAATCGAAGGGATTTTAAATTCGAGGCCTTTAATGCCACTTCCGAGTGATGCAGAAGAAATAGAGGTTTTGACTCCGGCACATTTTTTAATTGGCAGAACAATGTTCACAGTGGTAGAGCCAGAGTTGTTAGATTTGTCTGATAACAGATTAAAACGATGGCAGCAAACAAAAGTAATTCAGCAAGTTTGGAAAAATTGGTCGAGAGACTATTTATGCCATTTACAACAAAGGTCAAAATGGTGTTTTTTGAAGGAAAACATTGCCATTGGGGCAGTGGTTTTGATAAAAGATAATATGCCTGTAAATTCGTGGAGCTTAGGACGTGTAATAAAGGTTTTCGAAGGCCGGGATAAATGCATTGGAGTCTGTTTGGTAAAGACTGAGGGTGGTACATTCAAACGTCCCATAACTAAGTTAGCAATTTTACCTGTTCCAGTGTAAAGTGGATGATTTTAATTAACTATACCTATTTTAATGTTTACATGTTTTAATTGTAATTGAGTTTTATATCTGTTCAATTTACTTCTGTGCATTTTATGGTATTTTACTGATAATTTTATTGATTAATATTTTTGAAATCTATCAATTTCAACGCCGGGAGTATGTATTTTACTGTGCATATGCAAATTTATATATTTATACTTTTCCTGTGGCAACGCCTCTGGGATTGCCGTTTTATACTGCGGTCTCTGGGACGAACAGCAGAAACTGTAAGACTGCGGCGGCATGATGTATTCAATATAATGGTTCTTCAATAAAACCAAGCAAAACTACAATTGTGTCAGCCTCGGCTATTTCTCAAAATAAGTTTTACAGTCCACTACCAGCGATCAACAACTCTTCCAAAATGAATCTTACCCATAAAACAGTTACGATACCGGATCCAGTTCAGCCTCGTCAAAATAAAGCATTTACCTGCATGTCAAACATTACCAGAAAATATTATCAAATTATCATGCCGTGTCGCCAGTTCATTGTTGATGACGTCAGGAGCGTTACTCGGTCATTCGCTATTGTATATGTTAAGATAATAAAAAAATGTATTTAAAGCAATAAGAAAAGAAAACAAGAGCAAAGCTATTGAAACAACTTCAAATTCGTACAGGAATTACCTACATTCAGAATGGGTAATGCAGTAACTAGAAGATATTTCATTACAACAAAAAAAGAAATTATCAAAACAAGATTACTAGGTTTTCCTGTAAAAGGAAATACCTAGAAAAAAGTAGAACTTGCAACAAAAAGCGTTTTTTCTTGTTATTTTGTAAATTCAACAAAAAGAGATTTTTAATTCATTTATTTATTTATTTTTTTATTTATTTATTTATTTATTATTTTATTTTTTTGGCGAAAACCCTGAAAGAATGACAAACGCCAAAAATAATAATAATAATCTAAGCTTTTAAGCAGAGGCATCTACTGCAACTCGAAACAGTAATATCTTAAAGAAGTAATTACTCAATATTAGCAAATCCTCTGGAGCACTAGAGATACATTGCTTAAAATACAGTAATTAAATTAAACTGAAATATTTATTATTTATTGGCAATTTATCCTTTTTTCCTAATCGACGGTAAAATTTACCCAACATATTTCTAGCACCTATTTTTCTCTAGGGAATTCCTAACCGGATCTTTTTCTAGCTTGGCAGCTTGCGATACATTCACAGCACTTTGCATTCTTCGTTTCTTGTTACTTAGCAACCTTAATCATCATGAATGTGGCGTTTTGCGAATTCTTCCATTGTTACAACGATCTGTTTCTAGAAACTTCATCTTATTTGAATATAAATATCTGTGTGTGTTACACTGCAAAAAGAGACACTGTGTTTCTAAAAACATTTTTGTTTTTGAAGACAATATAGTGAAGCGTTTCCAAATTTCCAATTTCACCTCTGACGTTTTGAAATATGATGTAAGGGAATATGAGGCAAGTGAAATAGTTAAGAAAACATAACTTTTTTCAAAAAGAACAAATTAGAAATTTGTTTTGAAAATTACGAAACATGACGAAAAAAGAATATATTTTTTAACAAATATTATTTTAAATTCATAGCAAAATTGTACCTTCAAAAAAACGGAAAATTTTCACTTTCTTTTCTATGAGGCAAAGTGAGAAGTAAAATACTTTTCTAATGAAGTTTCTATTTGATAATTAAAAATATTTTTTTATCTAGTAAATAAGTAAAAAAAGAATGAATGAAGAAATAGTTTGATAGTAAAGCAATAAAAGTACTAATGAATAAAATAAGCTATCAATATATAAGAAAAATAAAAGAGTGAATAAAATTGTAGATGAATGACAAAATAAATGAATGAATAAATAAGTGAATTATCAAACTGAGGAATGTAAATAAATTTATTAATACAAATACTAAAGTGACGACCAGCAACATGCTCTGGCCCCAGCTAGACTGATCCTAGTCAATTTACAATCCCCAGTGAAGATCAATGGCCCTCTTAAAACTATCTACTCCCGTACTCATTACCACCTCTTCTGGTAAGCTGTTCCAAGGTTCCACCCTGCTATAATAATAATTTTTCCTAGTATCCATGTTAGCCTGAGATTTAAATAGCTTAAAACAATGACCCCTTGTCCTGTTTGCAGTGCTAAACTTCAGCCCCGTAACATCTTTCATTTAAATAAATTTAAACAACTGAATCATGTCCCCTCGGTCTCTTCTTTGCTCAAGACTACATTTTTAGCCTTCTAAGCCAGGAATCATAGTCTAAATGAGGAAGTCCATTTATTAGCCTTGTAGCCCGCCTTTGAACCCTTTACTATACTTACCCTTAATATTAAATAAATAAATAGTGCAACGAATATTAGTAGGTCTCAGTTAATATTTAAATTGTTAAAAACAAAAACTTTATCATTTTATAGTAACAAAATTATTTTTTTACCTACTACAAAATATTACCCTATAAGTATCGTTTAAAAAAAAGTGTCTGTAAAATCATGTGCTTTGGTCTTCAGATATAACATTTTCCTAACTGAAAATAGGTGACGCTAAATGCGAAGTAAATACAATCGAGCCCGCTTATTAGAATATCGGTTAAAAGAATATCCCGCTTAATATAATACATTTGCAATGTACCAAACCAATGTAATGCGGTATTTTGATCTCGGTTAATGGAATATCACGCTTATTAGAACATTTTTTGGGGGCAAAATGGCTATTCCACTAAGCGGGTTCGACTCAGAGTTGTATAGTCTACCTCGAAAATAAAATTTGCGCCAAGTGGTGCATGTTCAACATTAGTGCTTAAAAAAAGGAAAAAAAAATAGTGTGAAATACCCCGCCAACGCGTAGAAAAGAATAATGTTATGATTTAAATTAAAATTCAGATTTTTTTTTATGTTTCAAAAATTCAGTCATTGCTTTTAATTCGCAACTCCAATAAACTATAGGGGGCGCTGCAGCCACTGTCTAATGACGGATGAAAAAGGTAAAACAAACAAATGCCGTAACTTATAACTTGCTTTGACGCTTAGTGAATGACAGTAATTTTTCATCGTGTTTGTGGGAAGCTTTCATTGCTATTCTTCTGAAATTACATGACACCATAAACTATCTGAAGCCTGTAATTTACCCCAAAGAAAACACGTGGAATGGAATGTTTTACCTTTTTCTTTTGCATTGTTAATCACCGCAAGGTAGCGTATTCGAGCTCTGGAGTTGCGAATAAGCATAAACATTTCGTTTCACGGATTTTCCTATAGGGGAGCGAAAAATCCCGAATTTCGAAGCAACAGAAGACAACTGGTCCAAATTTGGCAAAGATCAGATGTAAACTACGGATTCGTATAAAAAACAAACACACACAGCCATTTTTAAAAAATGCATATAAGTGAGTAATAATATGACAAGGTATATATGTGTACAAATAAAGGCATTTAAAAAAGAGTTTAAAAAAAAACTCTGCAAACACATGTTTTGGGGTTATAAAATCAAACCCCTTCTTCAGTGCATAAAAAGAACGATGGAACAACCAAGTCGGACAACGGACAAGTGGTTCACTAGTCCCTTGATTTTATGAAATTCTGAAGGCTAGCTAAACAACGTAAGTTTCTTTGCAAACAAGGGGAGCACTTAATCAAAATTCCCGAGCAGAGGATCATATTTAACAAATGCCTCGTAGTTATTAAAATACACACTTCATCATCGTGTATTTATTTTGGTTCTGTTGATGATAAAGCGCAGATATTTTGTACTTTAAAATGTAAAAATGGTCTCTTTAACGCAATTTATTCTTTTTTGCTCTTTTCGAAATATTTAACGCATATACGTATATTACACTAGTGATACCCGCACGCCTTTCCCCGTAGTTGAAAATTAAAAGGCCATTCGGTTCACCTGTATGTTTACAAATAATGAATGATGAATTTCTCGCCAATTGGCTATGTTCATTCCCTCTCTCATTCCACGTCATGCTAATTTCGTAATTTACTCGTCCATCTTATGATAATTTTGGTCCGGAAAATGTTCTTAAAATTTTAATAGAAAAAGGACAAAATCGAATTTTCGAAAAATCGCTTCAAGGTGCACATCCCCATGCTGCAAACCAACTTTGTGCCATATTTCATTAAAATCGGCGGATCGGTCTAGGCGCTATGCGTGTCACAGACATCCTACAGACATCCATACATCCAGACAGAGAGACTTTGAGCGTAATTATTAGTAACTAGTGGTACCCGCAAGGCTTTGCAAGTAGTTAGTAGAAAGTTAAAAGGTCATTTGGTTCGCCTGTATATTTACAAATAATGGATGATAAATTTCTCGCCAGTTAGCTAAGTTCATTCGCTCTCCCATTCCACGTCATGATAATTCCGTAATGTTCTTAACCTTTTAAACGCCGTAATTTAAACTTTGAATTTTTACTTTTAATTTTTTGCCTAAATGTCTCAATTTACCTCTAGTATAGTTAACCTAAACATGTTTTGGCGAAAAAAAAATTCTAAATAGGGTTTTCAGGATGTTCCCATTTGGGAACATCGGCGTTTGGAATGAAGTAAACGGGAGGATTGATTTTGAAACTTTATTACTTCCAAATGTGTAGAAAAATATGAATATTTTTGTTTATTTTACATACTATTATACTTTTCTCTTCTGAATGACACTTTTTCTTCCTTATTGTCCATGGTATTGGGGGAAGCAAGATGAACGGAGTCTTTTTTCACATTCAATGCCCGTTTTCGCACGTTCTTCTCACAAACCGTAAAACGTCTCTGAGTGAAGGGGACAATATAATGATTATCTGTTTTTCTATTCAGAACAGGAAGGTGTGATTTAGGTTCAGGTCTGCTTGACACCTTCACTGAGAGTTAATATATCAGCTAGATGTTGCATATAATCCAGAAGACGTATTTTAAAAAATACCTGCAGAAGATCCATTGCCTGAAGCTTGGGGAATTTTTCAGTCAATTTTTCGAGTTTTTTCCCCGGAAGATTTTCTTCAAACTTAGCATATTTTTTCCAACTGGGATAGGGTTCTTGTTTCCGCTTCTTTGCTTTTGGAGTCGAGCATGAGGTTGTATTTCCCTTTTGATATCCTGAATTGTGAAGCTGATCATCTGAACTATTTGAACCTGTATCTTCATCGCTAAGCATCAAGTCAACATGGCCGCAGACATCTTTAGGATAAACTTCATTTAAGGCTTCATCGTTTATGTGTTCTTCATCACTCAGACTCGCGTGTTTATCAGGTAGCAAAATACAAAGATCATGCTCGTGTTCGTCATCAAGTTCGCTGTCGGATAAGCTGTGGAAATAACCTAACGCAGCTTCTAACGTTAAAAACTTGCGAGGCATCTCTAGATTGCTGTTTATACGGAATGATAGTTCA
Source organism: Uloborus diversus (assembly GCF_026930045.1). NCBI lineage: Eukaryota > Metazoa > Arthropoda > Arachnida > Araneae > Uloboridae > Uloborus > Uloborus diversus. Next base: position 10,028,584 of record NC_072731.1, read on the forward strand.
AAAACACTAAATAGATTAAAACTACATTATTCTGAGTCTAAAAACAAAATCGTTGGTACGTATGAGACTCGCTAAAAGAAACAGAACGCACGTGAGCTGAGTAATGAAATGAAATGATGAAATGAGACTGGTCAAAGTTCATAAAAGGCTTTATAAGTAAAAAAATAAAAGGCATAAAAGTTCATAAAAATATCTTTATCTACCCGACAGTCACGAGATACATTTTAAAAGTGTGAAACACATACAATTCTTAGAAAGTGAGTAGGGTAGAAAACAAGAATTCCAACCCCGAAAACGCGATTTACTTAGAGAGAATGCATGAAGGCGGGTGTGAAGGTCATATTTACAATAGAATAATGGTGTGAAGAGCAAGCTGATTGATAAAAAATGTATGTTCGTGAATGAAAGAACCGAACACGCGTATTCAACACAAAACAGATCTTCCACAACAAAATATTTGAAATAAAGAGGAATCACACTCAAATTCCGCGATTGACGAAAATCCCTCTCAAATACTATACTCTAAACGCCGATGTTCCCAAATGGGAACGTGTCGGTTCTTATGGAAATAACTCACAAGAAATAATAATTGGAAATATTTTGTTAAGTTGAAATAAAATATATGTCCTCTGGCCACTAAATAACGCCAATAAAATATTTCTCACATCTTTTTCTTTAAAAGCAGAGACAGAAAAACTTAGACAAATTCTAAGTTCAGAAATTCAGTAAATTTGACTTTAATTTCAAGATAAAGGTTAAACGTAGTTTAAAAATTAAGAACACCTAAAATAAATTAATACTGTTATGTGTCATTTCAGAAAATATGACAAGTCTACACAAACAATTAGGTTATTAAAAAAATTCACAAAAAAATGTTCCCATTTGGGAACATCGGCAGGTAAAAGGTTAAAATTGAAATAGAAAAAGAACAAAATCGAATTTTCGAAAAATCGCTTCAAAGTGCACGCCTCCATGCTACAAACTAACTTAGTGCCAAATTTCATGAAAATCGGCCGAACGGTCTAGGCGCTATGCGCGTCACAGACATCCTACAGACATCCTCCGGACAGAGAGACTTTCTGCTTTATTATTAGTAAAGATTACACTAGATATTTTAAGTAATAACTTTTTATCCATCCACCTGAGTATCTAATGAAAATCAAGTTAAATATTTTCTCCATACGCAAATAAAAAATATATAAGAAGTGCCATCTATTTTAAATTTACTCTTACTTCTTTTCTTTCTTCTATACTAAATGTGTACATTTTCTTTTTTACTATTAATTAGTGGCACCCCCACGGCTTTGCCCGTAGTAGAAAATTAAAGGGTCATTGGTTCGCCTGTATATTAACAAATAATGGATGATAAATTTCTCGCCAGTTGGCTAAGTTCATTCGCTCTCCCATTCCACGTCATGATAATTCCGTAATGTTCTTAAAATTGAAATAGAAAAAGAACAAAATCGAATTTTCGAAAAATCGCTTCGAGGTGCACGCCCCCATGCTACAAACTAACTTTGTGCCAAATTTCATGAAAATCGGCCAAACGGTCTAGGCGCTATGCGCGTCACAGACATCCTACAGACATCCTCCGGACAGAGAGACTTTCAGCTTTATTATTAGTAAAGATAAAGATTACACTAGATATTTTAAGTAATAACTTTTTATCCATCCACCTGAGTATCTAATGAAAATCAAGTTAAATATTTTCTCCATACGCAAATAAAAAATATCCAAGAAGTGCCATCTATTTTAAATTTACTCTTACTTCTTTTCTTTCTTCTATACTAAATGTGTACATTTTCTTTTTTACTATTAACTAGTGGCACCCCCACAGCTTTGCCCGTAGTAGAAAATTAAAGGGTCATTGGTTCGCCTGTATATTAACAAATAATGGAGGATGAATTTCTCGCCAATTGGTTATGTTAAATGGCTCGCCCATGGCTCATAACGGTTCCACGTTATGATGATTTCGTAATTTACTATTCCACGTTGTGATCATTTGCTCGGAAAAAGTTTCTTAAAATTAGAATATAAAAGGAACAAAATCGAATTTTTGAAAAATCGCTTCGAGGTGCACACCCCCATGCTACAAACTAACTTTGTGCCAAATTTCATGAAAATCGGCCGAACGGTTTAGGCGCTATGCGCGTCACAGACATCCTACAGACATCCTCCGGACAGAGAGACTTTCAGCTTTATTATTAGTAAAGATTAAAGTATTTTTGAGCGTTAATTTGATTTTTCGAATTATGTCAACCGACACGAAAATAAAAAACGACTTTAATACTTTAGAATGAAGTTGAACAGTAAATCGTAGGACGTGTTTCAAAAGCATGTGCTATGTTTAGTTTAATTCTCAAAAACAAGTGAATAAGAGAGGCTTCCTTTTTAATTGGATGTTTTTCCTCTTTTTCTAAACGAAAACATATTTTAACGAAAAGTTCGTCAACTTACCTATTTATTTAATCATTTTCATAATGAAATATTTATTTCTTTTTTATCCAAGTTGCGATTTATGTATGCTTATACCTTATCTATTAGAACCTTCATAAGTTATTTAAATTTTAAGGCAGAAATTTTCGCATTTTTCTTATAGTTAAATAGTAAGGCGAAAGGTTAGACACGTGTTTTCACATTAATACAGGATAAGACAGATGAATTAAATGCCTTTGAATAATTAAATGCCTTTGTGCCACAAAGTAACCAGGAAAACGAAGTAATAAATGCACAAATTAATAGCTACTTGTTAAGGGATTTTAAAGAACTCTTTTTTACTTTCTTTTGCAAAAAAGGAACTATTGTATTCGCGAAAAAAGTTTCACCCAAAAATCGACCTTAATTTCCATTTTGCTCACCCCCGAATGAATGTTGAGGGTTTTTTTTTTTTTTTTTACTCAACCACACGTGCCTAAGAACGTATAGACACGCGAAACATACATTTTAACAATTCCCGAGTTAATTACAACGAGTTTTCTCGTGACGTCTGTATGTACGTATGTATGTGCGGACGTGCGTGTGTGCGTATGTATGTCTCATAACTCAAGAACGGCATGTCCTAGAAAGTTGAAATTTGGTACGTAGACTCCTAGTGGGGTCTAGTTGTGCAACTCCCCTTTTGGTTGCCTTTGGGTGTTTCTAAAAAGGTTTTTTGCCCTTTTTTGAGGGGAAATCATTGTTAATTTCGATGTGGTAGTGTTATAATTTGTCGTACACTTAGCGATATACGTACACTTGGTTTTTTCGGCATTTTGGCAACAAATTTGGCGATTTTTTTTTTAATCTGTTTCAAATTGGAGTAAAAGGAAATCATGTGATGCACACATCAGCTCGTTTTTTCAATGCAAAAAAATGTTGAGCCTTAGGATGGAAAGTCATCCGAGAATAAAAAAAGCCTTTGTCAAATGGCTTTGCAATCAAAGGCTTGCGCTTTTCAACACTGAAAATTGTTTCTTAAAACCCTAAAACACGAGTCTGTTATTAGCTGCCAATTTGTGTATTAATTTCGGTTGTTTTTCTTGTTTACAGTATCAATTAATTTCACTTCTTATGAAATAAATAAGATCAATTGCGGTGATTTGGGGGGGGGAGCAAGGAAGGCAACCCCCGCCCCTACTTTTGGGGTTCATTTATTTATGTTATTTTTCAATTTAAGAACCAACATTAGAATTTATGAAAAAAGCAGAAGTGTCAAAATTCTCAAAACATAATTATTTGTCTTACTTTGTATATATGTTTACAAAACATTATTTAGCGCAAACAGTAACTTTTTGTTTATCCATTCATTGTTTAAATATTTGTAACTCAAATGTTTTACTTAAAACAAGCCATTCATTGAAATTATTACCAAATGTTTGGGGCATTTCAAAATACTTTGGGGTAAATAATGTAAATCTAGTTCATGCCTGAGTGTTTTGTCGGGGAAAGTTTTTGTGTACAAAATTCCTCAAAAACTTAATGAAACCGTGAGTTAAGTTGCTAGATTTACATCAATTACAACTCGTCTGCTCTCAAAACCAGCCCTAGAATTTTTTTTTTTTTTTAATTTTTTTCTCTCTCTCTATCATTTTTTTTCTTTTCATTTTTTTACTGCCGCTAAAAGTCTTATGACTTTTAGTTGTCTTTTTTTTTTGTCCCCCCCCCCTTCCTCCTCCCACTTTTCAGTCTCAATCGCCGTCTCTGAAAAAGATTATAATAAGATGAATATTTTGAAAACCTAAGCAAAAGCCACCCTTATGATACAGATTGCTTTAGCGGAGAGTGGCATGTAAAAGCATTTGAGTTGGAAGCTGTCTCAAAAAAGGCAGACAACTCTACTCCTAATCTGATGTGTCTCAAGTTTAGCTATTATCTATGTAGCTATCAGGACTTCATGTCTTTTCAGGCAGACCAGCATTTATAATTTCAAGCAATGTAAATTGTTAATATTTATTAATTAACACATTGATTTGCTTTTGAAAGATCATGATTTTCTTATCAGTATTTATCTCATATACAGTCACTTCACTACAGTCATCTCATATACAGTAAACTTCCTCACCATTTATAATATGCTTAAAATGCGTTTCAATAAAATGTTCTTCGAAATGCAGAGCACAAATTGAGCAATATTTATCAAAAACTTTATCTAACCTGGGAATTAACGAGTTCCACTTTAGTTTTTCTTCATCTGCTGGAGCTTTAAAAAGCGTAACTTTTTCCTTGCATGTTTTGTACCCACTTTTGCACCCTGGTACGAAACAAGATAAAGCTTTATTTCTTCCAATGTTCAACTTTGATGCCTCCATTAAAAGCCTTAAACGCTGTTTCATGAGATATTCACGAAATAAAGGTAAAAAAGAGAAACGCGGAACTAAATTGTAACAAAATCCCGCGTCTACTAATGTAAACACCGCGAAATTGAACGTAGGGGAGACCGGGTCTAGTTGATACACTTTTTACTTTGTGATTTTTGTAATTTTTGTTTTTTGTCGTACTGAAACAAATACAGCATTATGATGCAACGTAACTATTTAGCTATCACATTCCGTATAAAAAAACCTTCTATGAAAAAGATTTTAGCATAAAAAAAATATTTTCTAAACTTTGCAAGATGTATCAATTTAACCCACCCCGAGTCAAGTTGATACACTAATGGGTCAAGTTGGTACACATTTCAGTAGAATGGAGAATCATTGGAACAATTAGCAAGTCACACATTTAAAAAGAATTTTGTTACAAAATTATGAAACAGTAAAAAGTACTTGAATGGGTTGAATTAAGTTTTTAATATTCTTCTAATAAAGTCATAATTTCTTAGTCGTCATTCCGTTTCTGACGAGAGGCAAACGTCTGATTCGCAATTTTTACAAGTGTAAAATTTACAGTCTTTTGCGCAGGCTATGTGAGCCCACTTCTTGCAGGAAATGCATTGAATCCAATCTTGACCCGGTTTGGAAGACGAATAAGACTTAAAACACACTAAACAAAAGGACGCTACATCTTCTTCAGAGTCTGATTCATACTTCTTTTTCTTGGGTTTTGATTTTTTCTTGTCTTTAGCTCTTTTCATGTCCTTATCCTGTTTTTTTAACTTGTCAAGATTAATTTTTTCGCTGTCAAATAATTTCCTGATTTTTAATTTGTTTTTTTTTCTTCCTTAATAGACTTTTTTCTTTCCCTTTCCTCAGTTTCTTGTTCTATTTTGTCTTTTATAGGCGTATCAGTAAGTATACAAGATCTTAAGGGTTGCCTGCCTTTTCCGCTATTTTTACGTGCTCCTGCTTTTGGCAAAGGACGGATTTGTTCCGGCGTGACAATTGAAGACATCATTCCCCTTGATGTAGATGGCTGTTGATCTTCGGCTGATGTAGAGGGCTGTTGATCTTCGGCTGACGTAGAGGGCTGTTGATGGTCCCCTCCTGACAAAGAAGGCTGTTGATCTTCTGCGTTCGTAGAAAGCTGACGATCACTTACAAAGCTTGACAAGAAGTCGTCGTCAGTAAAAACATCTGGGTTGTATGGGACTATCCCGGAAGCTTTAAATCCTGCAACTATGTTATTCGGTGTCATAGCATTTAGAAAGGCGCAATTGACCAGGTTAGGAATGTCATAAATTGTTAAGGTTTTACCAGGGTTGCTAACTAGCCAGTTGTCAACAGCTGCAAAGTAGTATCTTTTAAATGGTCCATAAACAGATACATCTAGGGGCTGGAGGCGATGTGAAGTATGAGGAGGAAAAGATAGCAAAATTATTCCATTGTCTTTACAGAAGTTTAACACTTGTATAGACAAGTGGGAATCATGATTGTCTAGCAATAAAAGGCAAGGTTGATGAAGTGTTGACTTTACGTGACTATGAAAGTGTCTAATAAAAGTGAGAAACGATGACCCAGTCATCCAACCGGAAGGGTGTGCAGTGCCAATACACCCTTGTGGTCCTTCCTTTATGAAATAGTCTTTAAAGAATACTCTAGGGAAAATAAAAAGTGGCGGGAGAGCATTGCCAATAGCATTAACAGCAGTTGCAATTGTTACGGTTTGTCTTCGCTCGGCAGAAGTAGCTTTTGCAACTTGACGGACTCCTTTCTCAGCAATAACTTTGCCTGGTCGCTGAACTGTCTGCACCCCAGTTTCGTCCGCATTCCACACATCTTTGCTTTGAAATTTGTATTTTTCAAACATCTTTTTCAAGTTTTCAAAAAAGCTCCCAACATTATGCTTATTAAAACTAGTTGCTCGACTTAAGCTTGTCGCTTCTGGCTCTCTTAAAAAAAGAGTGGGGTGCCTTTTTAAAAACTTGTAAAACCACTCTGATGTTGCCATTTTGGCGTTTATCCAGGTATCAGGCATTTCCAATTGATTTGCAAGTCCCAACTCATAAGCCAGTTCTCGAACATTTTTAGGGGTTAATCCATAATAAATTTTAGCACTTGTTAAAATGTATTTACTAAGCTCGTTTTCTAAATCATCATTTAATATTTGAAGGTGCTTAGCATATCCCATTTTTACTTCTTTTTCAACAGCGTCAGGTGTTTCAAGCTGTTTTTTCTTTTTCTTTTTATATCTGTAAAGCGTCATTTTGTCTATAGAAAATGTTTTTGCTGCTTCCCTGATAGACATCCTTCCATTTTTTATTTCATCATATTCCCTTTCAAACACATCAATAGGTATTTCACCTCTCTCAGTTTTCTTCTTGTAGTTTCTTGGCATTTCTGAAAATAAAAAACCACATTAAAAACTACTTGTGTGTTGAGTTGATACACGTATCAACTTGACCCAAAAGAAGCGTATCAATTTGACCCAAACGACGCCATTACTTTAAACTTAAATTTATGAGAAACAGGAAGCAGCCGAAATAACGAGTTTAAGTCAATATCCTTACCTGGAAGTGACGAATCCGAAGTACTGTATTTGGTTGATCTACTACCTCACACATAAAATATAAAACAGGTCAAAGTATCAAGCAAAATTTTACTTTTCTCAGTCAAAAACAGTTTTTTTTCCAAAAAGCACAAAAGGACAAGCAACCTCCTCCTCAGGCACTTGACAGGTTACTGGCTATCGGCCTGCCCCTCCTATACTCTGCTTCCCGCTCTCATACACATTCAAATTTAAAAATTATTGGGATTGTATCAACTTGACTCTGTATCAATTAGACCCGGTCTCCCCTACACCTCGACCGCACTGCCATCTAGCGGTTTTCATACAATTTGTCTTCAAGAATCGTGGGGAAAAAAGCGCCGGTCGGCACACTACTCTGTCCAGGCACTATAATTATGATGCTTAGATTCAACTCAAATTGTTATTCATTGCTTTATCTCAACTTCCCTTGACAATGCTTTTATTAAAATTTGTAGCGTGAAGAAAATCATTGAGACGAAAGATCTGTTGCCATTTTTTTTTCTCGAATATGAACAAGTAAAATTCTCGCTTTGTTTTAAAGGCTTTTCCTGTAATCGGCGGATTTAAAATGTTTCCTTTTTGGTTATTTTTCCGCAATCTGCCTCAAAATTTTATCGATTATTATTTTTATTTTTTGCTCAAGCCTGATTGTTAAACACGCGCTGCTTGACATAACTTTTATTTTCGAGGTAATCGTGTTATTTTGTGTTCACGTTATTATAATCTAATATAGAAAATTAGAAATTGTGTTTTTTTTTTTTTTTAGAAACATTATGTAGAAAACTAAAATCCATAAATAAATTGCTGATCTAATGAAAAGTCTATGTATTTTCTCAATGGGATCAAGTATCCCCCATGAAAGGATCATGTATCCCTAGATGTGGGGATACATGATCACTTTATAAAATTTTTGAAAAAAATTATTTTACCAAAACTGTCTGTTTCAGTTCAATAAAAAAAAATCTGTCAGATAAAGGAAAAAATTACTTTTCTTCACGTACTTTTAAAAAAAATTGATAATTTGTATCAGAGAAAAAAAAAAGAAAACTAAAGTGGGGATCAAGTATCCCCAGTCTCCCCTACATAATATGTCCCGTTCTTTAAGTTTTCTAACTTAAGTTAATATGTTGAAATAATATTACTTACTTGCATTTGCTGATTATTGTCAACTGATTTTTAAAATAAAGAGAAAATCCTTGACATAATTCTGAAGTTAAACTTTTAATTAGAGAAGAAAGTTTTTTGCAACATAATTGTATTTTAAGTCAAACTGAGGTTGGATGTATATTTTTTATATCAAACAACATATACATCACTGAAAAATCAAATTATTTTTGAGGAAGATTGCTTATTTACTTATGTTCCAACTTGGCCCGTGCACCGTTCCAACAAGTTTCGAGAAAAGCTACAGGGAAGTAAAAACGTTAGAAATTGAGTATTTTTATCTTTACAGAAAAGGAGAAAGAAAAAGTATGAACAATATAGAAATAGTGTTCAACGCCGCAGAAATACTCTCGTATTGCTTTCTGTTTATTTAATAGTTTTATTTTCGATTGCATTTTGAGAATGCTTTGGCCTTTTAAAAGATAGTCTGCACCAGATATTGATCCAAGACACTCAAAATAAACATGAATATTGTTGAAAAACATTCTTTTATTGAAATAGGAGTACAATTTTTTTTAATACATAAAAATCCTTGTTCGTGTAATATTTATTCTTAGAATTCACGAGGTAATCTAATACATTCTTTTATTTCCTTGCTGTATGAGAACATATAAATCCGGCCCAAAAACGCATAACATTGCAAAAATGTACTTCCTAAATAATACAAAATAAATATTTTCCTTTTTTCATGCAGCAAAATATAAAGCGAAACTACAGAAAACTATTCATATCTTTTTCCTAAAAATTCCAAAAACTTTTAGAAACATATTCGATTAATACATATTTTCTGAAAATTTAAAAATATACTGTCAAACATTTTTTAACTATGATTTTGCGTTTTAAATATGATATTAAATATTCGTAATATCTCATATCGTATTGATTTGGTAATAAAAAATCGAATAAGCTGTTTACAGTTATTTCTTTCCCAGTACCAAAATAGATTACGTCACTTCAAATCCTCTAGTTTTTAAAACGTCAAGTATATCTGCTTAAAGTATTTTGTAAAAGCATTACAGAAGTTTAATTTTTACCAGAATGATGTCAATTTTAATCCACTTACACAATTTATTCTTGTTTTTATAATCCAACTTGTTATTAGAAATGCAATAACGGTTTACATTTCTAACTCAAATTTTTCTACTTCTCTTCTCAAATTTCTGATTTGTCTTGACAGGTGATACTGGTTGAATAATTTTTCATATGGTAATTAAAGACATTTTAGCGACGTAATTAAACTATTATTTTCAATGATTTTAATAGGTTATTTTTTTCAGATCTGATTAACAGATATTTTAGATACTCTTAATTTGTTTTCTGCTTTCAGTTTAATTCAGTATGTGAAATGAAGGCAAACTACAGGTAGTTATCAAAATAATGGAAACAACTGTGAATAAGAGTGACATTTTTGAATGTGCTTCGTAAGTGGTAAAGAATAAAACTAGATGTTTGTTTTTTTAATATAAATAGCAATGTACATATTCTGGTAGTGTATGGTGGCTTAATTGAAGTTCTGGACGTTTTGGATTTTTTTCAAGAGCGTGAAATGTCGGAACTCTCAAATTTTAAAAGAGGCCAAATTGTTGGAGTGCGACTAGCTGGAGCAAGTGTAACAGAAACATCTCAACTTTTTGGTGTTTCTAGAGGTACAGTATCTAAAGGCAGGACAGCATACACAGAGCGCAGTAAGTCAAGCTCGGCAAAGCAAAATAGTGGGCGGAAAGAAAAACTCAGTGACAGAGACCGACGAATATTGAAGCGGATTGTAAGGTTCAAAAAATGAACAACGGCAGCAAAAGTGACCACAGAACTCAATCACCATCTGGATTCACCAGTGTGAGTGATTACAGTCCGAAGGCACCTTTATTAACAGAACAATTACGGCATAGTAGCGATTCCCAACACAGTTGTCACAAAGTGTTTCCATTATTTTGATAACTACCTGTACTTTCCTGAGAAGAGATAAATTACATGTCTGGGATTAAAGAGCAAGTATAAAAATATAAACACTTCAAAAAGGACTTTCCTTTTTCTGTGTACTTTTTCTCTGGTAGGGGAATGTGGGGCAAAGTGAAATGGTGAAATATTTTCACTTTGCCCCCCATTCCCGTACTATAACTACTCAAGATGCTAAAAGGCATGTAAAGCATGTCATTTATGACTTAGTGGTTAAATTTTACAGAACAGGGATAGGTATTCTGACTTTTAATGTCTTCTTACTGAAAAAGAGACTGTGAAAACAGTTACACTTTAATGAAATACGTTTTCCGGTTTTTTTCCTTAACTGTGGTGTAAAAACACCCTTTCGCATTTTAACGAGTTAAATATTTTCCAGACGCCAGTACCAATATTGACAAAAATTTGTTTCCATCGACGGTCGTTCTGTATTATATGTGCACATTTATGCATGTTCAGGTAGTTGAACATGTCGGGATATTGGAACAACTGGAATTGGAAGATATTCCTGAGAATCAAATTTATTTCCTGAAATAAAATCTAAAGTTCAAGTTGAATTTAACAAGTCAACGTTCGTAATTTAAAAAATAACAAGTCACTATTTATTTTGCAGTAAGCATAAGAAAGCTTACTGCAAAATACCTACAATGCTGGCCAAATTATTAAACTAAAGAGTTTTTTTTTATGTATACATTATTTGTACTAAAATACTATATATTTTACTGTTAAAGTACAGTACATACTGTACACTGATTATTACGTTATTTTAGCATAATTCAATGTTTTCAGGTGGCAACACTGTCTGCTTTGTTTATGTTCTTTGTTTATCTACCTACCAGAAACATAACCTCAATAAGCTTAAACAGTTCACTAGTTCTTTTCATTAGTGTGTTCTATTATATTTAAAGTTAGTTTTAGGTAATTAGTGAGTATGTGTATGTGAGTATATATGATAGTGAATATAAACAATTTTTTACCTCCTTTTTTAAAAAGTTAAGAAATGGTGTAAACCTTGTGAAAAGTATGCCAAAAGACTTAAAACGCTCATCAAGAACAAGGGAATGCATACTAAATATTAGATAATTATATCACTGTTCGTTAATGTGTCTATAGTTATGTAATCAATAAAGAATTTGCGTTTAAAACAGTCTTTGTCTAATAATTTGGCCAGCACTGTAGCTTTGTCTTCAGTCTTTGGGTTGAACCGCACCATTGCTGCGGCCACTCGTCTGGTGTGCTAATTCTGCATTAGCCGCCAGTTTGTTTGGCTCTCTTGACTCCTTTAAGTGGTCTTCCGCCTCCAGCTCAGTTGCTTCCTATTCCGGGCTGATGAGTGCTAAAAAGCAACAAACTGCAGTCTTTGGATGGAATAACGGTGTTGGTGGTGTATTTTATGTAAGTTACAATTTATTATAGACTGTTGCGATCATAAACCTTAAAGAACTGGACGCTGCATGTGAAAAGAATTAACTGCACTTATAAAATCCTCGTGATTAATCCTTAAAGCGCCAACTACAGGGGTGCCACTGAGTTCCACTACTAAAAGAAGCTGCTTTAGTAGCCTGCAATATGAAAATTAGTCTCTAAAAGAGTTTCTTAATGTAGAAAATAGATTCTCCTATTTTTTAAAACAACTTTTATGTCGAAATAAGGTAATGACATTTCGAATGTATCTTGCCCACGTGATATGTACGTTGGGTCACCCAAACCAGGGGACCGCGAGGCAATTTTCTCAAGAATAATCCTAGGCAACTCCTGCAAAAAAAACTAATAAATATTTTTCAGACATTAATTTAGCCCTGTTAAAAGAAAACTGAAGAAAACATTGTTGACACATTTTGATATAATTTCACATTGCATGACTGTTAATTAAGAAAAAGGACTGACTGCATAAAAAAACTTCTGAAACACCACAATGGCGACATTTTCGATAGCGTGAAAATTAGCTCTCGTTTTCAAAAAAAAAAGTCTTATTTCATCCTCATATAAATGACAGCCGATGATCGAGTAACCCGCGTGTTTCAACAATGAAACTCGCGCCACGGCATGATAATTTGATAATGTGTGTTGGTAATGCTTGAAATGTTTCTCTGTTACGACTGTGTCATTTCAGGGGAATGAAAAAACGAAAAAGCGATCAATTATGAACGCTATCTACTGGAGTTTAGGGTTAATCCAATGGAGTTTGGGTTAAAATTTAACTTTTTTTTAAAAACTAAATTTATCGTTTGAAATCTGATATCATACATTTATGAAAGTGAATATCTGTAATTGCATTTCATTTTCCTACTTTTTAAAACGCTAATTTTGCAGAAAAAAAATATCTTTTTTTCTACGAAAAGTACAAAGAAACATATAAGCGAAATTTATATATATATATATATATATATATATATATATATATATATATATATATATATATATATATATATATATATATATATATATATATATATATATATATATATATATATATATATATATATATATATATATATATATATATATATATTCATTCTCCACCAAAGAGAAAATAAGAAAAAAAAGCGGGAGTTTATGCATTTTAGGCGCTTTTCACTATAAGTCTCCGTTTTTAACAATTGAATTTCGCTAAAATTGTCGACATGGTAAGAATTACTTCAAGAAAGCAGGTTTAGTCGTCCCTGGTAGCCCTGAATTTCTCGGTAAAAATTCCTTTATTTAGCTATCAATAAATTTACACCACTTTGTGGTTTTACTTTGAACACACATCAATCAAATATTCATTCATTCGTGATATTATTATAGCTTTTGTATGTATTATTTTGAATCGATTTGACACGCATTAGCTTTTGCAAAAGAAAAATGCAGAATTAAGTGCTCGAAGTAAAACCACTGCACTTGACATTCAGAATCATAAATATCAGCACGATATTTTTCGGAGATGAACTAATGATTGGTCTTCAAATCCATATAACCACAGCTGTGCCGAGGAGCTGCTGTCACATTTAAACGCACGAAATCCACGCACTCCCTAATATTAACAAGCAAAACCTCTTTACGAAAGATGAAAAATTTATACATAAGCGGCGAAACAGTTCGAACACTTTCCAAAAGAGTTATTTATACTCGTTCCTTGCAGTGATAAAAGGGAATTTGGCGTGATTCCGTTTGGCATGAAAAATCGATTTAGTTTCTATTATTCGACAGCAACCTTCAAATATAGTTTCTAAACGTCAAATGCAATCAGAAAATGAAGCTTCCAGCATGTATAGTAATAACGCAAACATTGATTGACTGGATATGCAAGTTATATTTTCAAAGTTCAACAGCGGCTAAGTTATTATCGAAACAATGACGACAAAATGCAAGATTTATTAACAATGCTAAGGGGATTTATTATGTAATACAAGAGCCTTTGTTTGTTCAGCAAGTAGAAAATGCAATGTTAAGTATTGATAGCTATGAAAGATATCTTAGACAATAGTTTTCGAAGTCAAATTAGCTAAGAAAATGACAACGTTTTAATGTAAGTATCGAATGCAGCCACATTCAGAAGGTGGACTTCATTTTCCCTAAATTTCGGGAAAACAAGCGAAATGGTGCGATAAAACTGCAACGCCGATTTCGCATCAACGGCCCGTCTGGTACTTTAATCTTGTCTATTTTAATTTTAAGGGGGTTCTTGACACATTTAGAGAAAAATTTTATCAAATAGTTTAGAGTTTTGAAATTTTTTGCACTGATCCACCAACATTTTAACAAGCGAAATCACGACAAAAATATTTAGAAAAAAAATTTAGCTATTTTTTTTTTAATAGGGTTGCTTTAAATCGCTAAAATTCAAAATATTCTTGGTCAAATTTCAAATTCTTTTCAAAACATTATGCACAAATACCTAAGTATTAATTTCTATTCGCCGATTCAAAAAATATTAATTTAATGAAAAAAATAGAAAATATTTGTAGAAAAGTTTCGAAAAATTCAAAAATACATTTTTTTAAACATATTTTTGGCAGAAAACTTTTTTTTTTCGAAGTTGCTGAAAAAAGATTAAAGCGAACAGAAAAAAGATATGCTTCAAATTTCATTTTTTTTACATTTATCAGTTTTTGATTTATGGAGTTTGAATGCCAAAAATCGGGAAAAATTGCATCATGGAGAAAAACGATTTTCAAGTTTTAAAGTTAAGCATGATACAAGTTAAATGCATGCAATAAAAATAATTATATATTTCGTTCTAATTACGATAGAAACAAGATTCATACATAATTTCAAGCAGAAAAAAAACAGAAGTTTTTTAAATGATAAAAAAATTGTAAAATTTGACGCTTTATGTGTCCCAGACCCTCTTAATCCGAAAAAACTCTGTAGCATTATTATAGAGAAAGAAAGCGTAAAATTTGATTTATTGAAAAAAAAAGTGTTTAATAAAACTTTTGCTTTAAAAAGTCGAAATAATAAAAAAATATGCAAATATTTCAAACTTTATCGGTTGAGCTGGGGCTTAAATATGGTAGGATATCAAAATACTTATTTTTCATGAGTAAAGGATCTTAGTACGCAACGTTTTCACTAAGGGTAAATGAAAAATATTAAAAGAAATTTAAAAACAAATACTGTCCTACCACGGATTGCATGGAATTTTCAAACGTCCAGATAAGACGAATCTGTGTGAATAAGGGGGAAAAGTAAAAATTTGATACGCGTATTCCGCTCATTTGAAAGAGACTCTGCTTCTGCAAAATCTGTCACCTGTAAAAAAAAATAGATTCGTCCATTTCCGGCTGTAAAACGGATGCTTATCTTTCCATACAATCCGTGGTCAGACAGTAACTGTCAATCTTCACGTACTTGGTGAAACTTCAAAGGCCTCCCACAGTGCACAAATAAATTTTGGTTTCCAAAAAAAAAAAAATCTAACATTTGATGTCGTTACACAACTTTTCACACCACCACACCATCATGCCGTTATGGAGAGAAACGTGTAAATTGTAAGATCGTGCCTAGAATTTTTTGGGTCTTCTCCCATCAATCTCTGTTGTGATAAAAGTAGGTTTTGTAGTCACGAAGAATGAAGCCAATTAACATATAAATCAAGGCGGCAAACCTTTCGTCAAATAATTTTAATTTCTTTCCCTAAAGATCCTCAGAAATCCAAGTCCCTATTTTTTGTAACAATTTGGTGTCTCTTCCATTTGTATTTGTTAAATTGGCATGAAGTAAGCACTAGTAAACTAGGCAGAAAGATATCACGGAAAATGGAAAAATGTCAGTTTCTTCTGTTGGGAGAAAGATTGAACTGATGCATAGTCAAGAGAGTATTTAAAAAACAATTGCTCGCACTTTTTCCAGACAACGAAACATTCTAAGAAGCTAATTGATAAGAAAACCCACTTAGAACACATTTAATCTGAAATATCAAAAATACTTAATTATAGCCTGTTGTTAAGGCTATTTTGGAGCTATGTTGTCGAATCATTGCAAGCAATTTGAAAAATATGTATCAGGAATCCGATATTCATTTGTTTAAGAGGGGGAAAAAACCTTTTAGTTTTGAGATTTGTTAAAGGAAAAAAAAATCTAGACTGCCGTTAGTGAAAAAACCTTATAATCCATGAATCGTCAATTAAAAAAAAAAACATAATTTTAGTATTCATTGATGAAATTTGAAAAAAAAAATAAAACCTCGTCATTTCAGAATTCGCAAATTTAAAAAAAAAAAAAAAGGCTCATACATTTTTATAAATGCTGTAAGATTCGGGACGTAGATATTTCCGAGTAAGTTCCCAAGTTTGATATATTTTGTTCTTGAAAAGGGATTTCTTAAGACCCAAATTATGTGTAAGCAATACATTTCGAAATTTCTTGACTTGAACGCAATTTTTCTCATTGCGTTTTCCCAGAATGGTTCACTATGTTGTAACTGGAATTTTAAAAGTGGCAAATGAAAGCCAAATCCATTCCGTGGATTTTCATAAAATTAGGAAGCAATAAAAAAAAATGCATCTAAAAAACATGTCTAATTTTCACTTTTTTTTATAAAAATTTTTTTACAGAGCTAATACACTTATCGGTACCCTTTCGTAGTTCCTAGAAATTTTCTCATTGCGTTTCTCATTCTCTCTTTCTTCTCTAATTCTCTCTTTCTTGCGTCTTCTCATTGCGTTTTCCCACAAAGGTTCACTATGTTGTAACTGGAATTTTAAAAGTGGCAAGTGAAAGCCAAATCCATTCCGTGGATTTTCATAAAATTAGGAAGCAATAAAAAAAATGCATCTAAAAATCATTTCTAATTTTCACTTTTTTTTATAAAAGTTTTTTTCACAGAGCTAATACACTTATCGGTACCCTTTCGTAGTTCCTAGAAATTTTCTCATTGCGTTTCTCATTCTCTCTTTCTTCTCTCATTCTCTCTTTCTTGCGTCTTCTCATTGCGTTTTCCCACAAAGGTTCACTATGTTGTAACTGGAATTTTAAAAGTGGCAAGTGAAAGCCAAATCCATTCCGTGGATTTTCATAAAATTAGGAAGCAATAAAAAAATGCATCTAAAAAACATCTCTAATTTTCACTTTTTTTAAAAAAGTTTTTTTCACAAAGCTAATACACTTATCGGTACCCTTTCGTAGTTCCTTGAAATTTTCGACTTCGCCCAACGCTCTAGCACAGCAAGAATGTATCATTTGGGGGAGGGGAATGGGTTGGGTTATAAAAGTGCTTATATAGATATACTGTCTGCCCACAGTTGATATGGAATTGGCAAAAGTCCAGTTAAGACGAGTCTATCTAAATAGGGGATGGGGGAGGAAAAGTTCGATGTGACACAGCTTAAGATAAAGGCCAACACACATCGCTGGGAAACGCTGGCATCCCTAAAAACTAATAGATGCGACCATTTCCACCTGTAAACCATAGAGAAGAGATAAAATGGAGGGAGCGACTTTCATTTGTGAAGCAAAGATCCCAAGTCACGTGATAAGATTTTTAAAAGCAAAGCATTTGAAGAAATCAGGTTTTTTTTCGCTAGTTTCACGCAAAACGTGCCAACCATTCGTCGTTGTTGAGTCACGTGACTTGGAGTCTTCGCCTCAGCTTTCGCCAAGCAAACGAATGGACTTGCTCCCTCCATTTACTAATTCCTGCTCTAAGCTGTAAACCGGAAATAAGCCTTTCGACCTCACCGGTGGTCAGACTATAAATTGTCCCATTAGGGTTGGAAATACGTGTCAAATACAAACGCTTTAGAGGATTGATCCTCAAAATACTCCTTGGAGGTGTTCCTGGGTGTTTTTTCTTTTGCAGACGCCATTTTTAGTTTTCGATGTTAGCGCCACCTACGTGCCTTTACTTTAAATTGTATAATTGAGGGGGAGACTTAATGAGATTATGATCAAATTTAATATATATATATATATATATATATATATATATATATATATATATATATATATATATATATATATATATATATGTGTGTGTGTGTGTGTGTGTGTGTGTGTGTGTGTGTGTGTGTGTGTGTGTGTGTGTGTGTCTAAATGAGAATCAGTTTTTTAAAAACTTTCTTTAAAGGTGCGAGACTTTAAAACCACCTTGCTTATCAATTCTTAAAGTATTAAATGTTTGAAAAGCAAATACATACGTAACATGTGTAGTATGCTATTTAATGTTTATTTTAGTTTACTATAATTATAAATCACGATTATGCAAATAGATCATGTTTAAATATAATTTAAACTTCTCCGCAGCGTAAAAAAGAAGCTTGCTGGAATTTTAGGTAAAGCAGTTATAAATAATGAAAAATGCGTTTGTCATTCATAGAGTACGTAGACTCCGTTTTATGACAAAGTAGCAGCGATAACAACAAAAAACAAAACTTCAAATTATATCCAACGTTCCAAAAATGCATGTTTTCCATTTATTTTCCATTTTATAAGATTTTTTCTACTATTTTTAAAACTTCCAGAAGAGTATTTTCACCATAAAACTAATAGAAATGTTATTACTCATTTTAAATGCATTTTCGATAATTCTTATGCTTACTCATTTTTCACTTCAAATTTAACGGAAAGCCGATAAAAACAGAAAGGAAAATAAATGAAAGTACTTCTTCTTTGCAAATAAAATCAAAAATGCTGAAAGAAAACCTTTTAGAAGTAAATCAAATACATAATCTGAAATGTAACATATACGTGAATTTTCCATATCTGTTAACGCGCCGTTTGCAGACATTGTATTGAAAGATAAGTATAATATACATTTTCCAAGGTAGTTATATTGAGTGAACGAAATTTCCCAGTAAACAGTTATGCGTTTATAAATTATCATTTAATGTTTTCAGCGATGATCAGAGTAAATGCTTGACGGTAGTATCTGTAAAAAAAATATCCTTTCCTAACTCACGAGAACTATTATTCTGGACCAACATTGCATTTATGAAAATAAAAGTTACCACTATCGATATACACTAAGCTATTGCTTGAAGAGTATTGGATATTTTATTGAAATTATAATTTTATATCCCAGTTGCTTCTTTATTGTGTTTACTAGATTTTGCTATTATATTTATGTAAACAAAGATTATGCATTAAAAAAAAAACCTTCAAAATGCTGCTGACGCCATTCCTGCCAATTTTCATGTAAAATGACCACCTTAATTTAAATATGACCAGTCGCCCCTCCCCTGTTCCGCTTTTTTAAATGGTTCCCTTCATTTTTTTTCAGATTTCAACAGTTTTATAGCCATTACGTACTTTATTTGGAGGAGAAGAGAGCATTATATTAACCTTTAACGTACGTCTGAGGTACAAAGCTAAAGTGGTACACAGTTCGAAAGCATGAACATTTGGAGTGAACCAGGAGACTTATGAGGGTATTCCCCGCAAAACTATTTGAAAAATCAGCAAAACCGAGCTGTTTTTTCTATTGGTTCATTTTACAATTTTTCAATCTTATGACCCCGCCTATAGTCCATTTAGCGAGAGCTGATAGTGGACGTAAACAAAGCAACGTGACGATTGGCGTTACCGCTGTCTGCTTGGCGCTGGGATGATTGAAAACAGCGCCAATCAGATAAGCGAAATGTCCGCGCTTTCAATGCGAACAGCATTGCCAATCGGGCGAGTAAGTCATGAAAGTAGTAACCCTCTTTGTTTACTTCCTCTATCAGATCTCGCTGAATTGAGTATAGTAGGGGAGCCTATGATGCTAAATGGCTCCCCTACTAGGCGGGATGCCTACCCGCCTAGTAGGGGAGCCTACCCGTATTTGGAGGAGAAGAGAGCATTATATTAGCCTTTAACATACGTCAGAGGTACAAAGCTAAAGTGGTACATAGTTTGAAAGCATGAACATTTGGAGTGAGCCGGGAGACTCATGAGGGTATTCCCCCCAAAACTGTTTGAAAAATCGGCAAAACCGAGCTGTTTTTTCTATTGATTTGTTTTACAATCTTATGACCCCGCCTAGTAGGGGAGCCCATGATGCTAAATAGGGGTTTACTGTGAAGACAACTTTTTTTTTCTTGCTATAACTTTGGTATCCTCCTACATCCTTACGTTACGCTCAAATCGTCAGATGCAGAATATGCAGGTAGGATTGATTGGGGGAAGTGGGTCATCCCCTTAAAACTAAAATAAGCATATGGATTTTATACTTTTTTTTTATATTGATCATGTCATAGTTCATCGCATTAATTGGTTTTACAAATATTTGGGTGGCGTGGATTTTTTTTCTGGGGCATAAAACTTAGTCAAAAAAAGAATCTCAAAAATGTTTTTTTTGCGAATTTAAGCACCTTTTTTTAAAACTGTTTCCCGGTTAGTTTTTATTATCTTTTTATGATCATTAAACCTTAGTGTATATTTTAACTTAAAGTGCATACTGGAACAAGAATTTTTTAATAAAATATTATTAATAACTGCTTAGGAGGAGGTGTCCCACTTACCCCGTAAATATTCTTTATAAGGGGTAAGTGAGTCTCCCATGATGGTAAGGATTTGAAAATCAAAAGCAACTCTGATGAATTATTTGTAATATTTGAAATACAAGACAACTATGATGACCTAGTAGAAATTCATAGTTCAGCTACAAAAACTGCTAAAGCTGGTGATTATGTATTTGTGAAACTTACATGAAAAAAAACCATAAAGATTTATGTAGGTCTAATATTGGAAGTTGATGATACAAATTAAAAAATACTGTTGAATTTGCAAGAAAGAATAGAAATAATGACACTTTTTATTGGCTTTGTGCAGATGATGTTAGAATAATTATTGAGCATGAAGTGATAATGGTTCTTCCTCAGCCAACTTTACATAGACCGAGCCATTTAGTGTTTCTAATTTCTTTTTCAAATTATAGTTTTGGCTAATTTACCAAAGGGTCATTCCATAGAAATGTCAACCTCAACCTCAGAAATTTTTCTTCCACAAAGCCTTAATTGTGACCTATCATTCCATTCAGCATACTTTCTAGTACATAAATATTGTAACAGTTTACAAAAATTTCATTCGATGTTTTTCTTGTGGCTCTAAACGTGCGACGTTGTAGAAAAGGCTTAGCATGTGCAAGAAACATGCGTCTACGTTTTCTTGTGTAATGTAAAAATTTTGAAAATTTTTAAAAGAACTATGTTTATTCTAAATGTTTAGATGTTATCCCAATAAATTAAACTGTTCTTTTTGCATACATTATACGATAAGTATTTTAATTAGTTTGGTTATTTCACTGAAAATATTTACGTTACGTTAGTCACGAAAATGTGCTATTTTCTGCTTAAAAACTAAACCAGATGATTGAACCAAACAGTACTTTTTATTTTCTTACATCTGTGTCATATTTACTTAAAAAGTGCACAATATTTATTTCAGTATCAGTTGATATAAAATAATTAGTGTGACTAACGTAACATTTGAGCTGTAAGTAACATAACAGTTTGTATGTGACTAACGTAACATTTTAAAAATGACTGCTAATATTTAAAATTTATTTAATTTAATGTACATTTCCATGAACAGTTTTGAATATACATGCATTCTATATTGATTAAAAATATAAAGGGTGAAAAATACCAGTAAAATTACATTGTATAGACCTTCTGTTTACTTAGAAAAATACTTTTTTAAAGGTCTTTATAAAGATACTTCCAATTTAAAGAATTATTAAAAAAGAAAAAAAGGTGAGTAAAGCAAAATGAGTACTCTCCTGAATGTGCATTTGACACAAGAATCCAAGTTTCAGAAGGAGGATAATAGAAATACAGTCTTAACAAAGGAGAACGTATCTATTTTTTAGAAAACACATCTCCACCTACTCCACCTATTATCAAAATGAAGTAATGGCTAATCGTTGGAAAACATTTGAAGATGTTACATGATACAGTGACAATAAGCGCTGCTGCCATATATTTCAGAAAAAGCAAGAATGATCATTTAGAAATTCAAACATTTGCGGTGATATCTGGAACTAAAATGCATTCTGCAAAAACGTTCGAATATTTTTTTTTTCAATATTACATTTTGATTCAAAAGCATGCACAACACTATTCGTTCGATGAATCAGTAAACCTTAAAAAGTAATATGCCATTGAAACGTACTACGTAGTTTCTTGTGACGATAACTAGTATATCGGCAGAATACTAGAATTCGGTGAAACTATCAATTTGAATAAAGTTATTTTTTTAAAAGAGAGATATTTAGGATTTAATTAGCCCAAGAATGATGTTATTCAGTTTGTAAAAGAAGTTTTTTTCATTTGTTTATTTTCTTTCGCACATTCAAATTGAGTTAATTGAACTGAATCCTTCCATTTAATTTCTTACATTAATATAGAAAAAAATAAAAGGAAGAACCATAATTCAACACAAAGAAGGTTCCTAAAAGGTGTAGAAGTAATATAAGAGCAAGAAATTAATTATTAAAAAATTTTTTTATATGTATTTATTGCTTGTTATTCGATTGTTACGTTAGTCACGTTACGTTAGTCACACACAGTTTCTCGTAAAAGTCCCATTAAGGCCCAAAAAAGATTCATCTGTAACAAATCTGCAGTACATTTTTAAAAATAGATTGTTTACCTCTTGCAAATATATCGGCCAATTTTAAATGCCTGCGTAAGTTTCAGAAAAATTTGCCACGTAACATAAGCATTGTTTCTCAGGGTTGCAAAAATGTTACATTAGTCACGATGCTTCTTTTGGTGAAAAAACACCTGCCAGTGCTTATTTTGCTTCAAACTCTTGGTAGAAATGAAAAGTAGTCACCTTGTACCGAAACATTTATTTTTACTCCCGGTGTAAGTAAAAAGAGTTTGAAATCAGCTGCGAATGTTACGTTAGTCACTATGGAATGACCCCAAAATGGATATAACTGTATTAAATTTATTCAACGCACCTTTATATGTAAAAGCAAATATATACACAAAGGCCTTAAATAAATTGCACAAATGAAATTGTTTTGTTTTTTGTTTTAAAATTTTCCGTGATACAGATTTGAAGGACTGTAAATATCTCATAAATGGATGCATTTGGAAAAATAATTCATGTTAAAAATTTACATACTTTAGCAAGTAAAACTCCCGTATTCCTTTTTAAGTTAAGCTTGATTTAAATTTAAAGTAAAGAGAGTTGCACCACTTACCCCTTATTATGGGGTAAGTGGTGCCCCTTATTATGGGGTAAGTGGGACATCCATCTGATTTTTTAAGAACTATAATCGTTATGAATACTTGATGCATTATTTTAGAAAATAATGAAAAACTTCTGTATATTAATAATGTCCAAGATAAAATAAGACAATAAGTTAAAATTTTTGTTTCAAAACTTTTGTATAAGGTTTCAAAAACGGAGCTTTATTGTACAAGCTCGCTTGTTTGGTTATTGCTGGAAAAAAATCACAAAACAATCGTCTAATTTCAACATTTCCTTATTGTTAGTATTGAATCCAAGACGTGTTTCTTCAAATATCTCAAAAACACATCTCTAAAGATATTAGCGTTTACCTGCTCATGGCAGTACAGAATTCGATTTATTAGATATATCATATCAAACTGTTACTGCTTAAATAATATCATATTCACACAATTTTACGAAAATACATTTTCTCAATTTTTGAGTTCGTACTTAATCCCTTTTTATTCATCCATCCGTTGGCTGAAAATATTAATAAATATTTTTCTCCTCGAAGAAAAAATTCCTTCTGTTCAAGAAGTTTTTTTTACATTTTTTTTATTAACAAAACAAAATACACATACATAACAGTAAGCAAAATAAAGTAAAGTTAAGTTAAAAAACTTAGAAATTATAAAACATAAATTACAAACGTCATAACAAAATATCAAGAAAATCTTGAATATAGTTCAACATGAGTTAGTATTAAATTCAACACTAAAGAGCGCCAAAGGCACTGTCCAGAGTGTTTTTTAATTGGTTTAGTATGGAGTACAAACACAAATATGTATTAACAGTAATATTTACAAATTAATTTTACACAAGTAATAAAAATTTTACACAGAACAATTAATGGACTGTTTGACTCCAGAAAAAAAAAACACAATAACTCGCATTGAAACATTCAATAGTATAAAAAATACAATATAAAATCCCCCCCCCCTCCGTTTGGCAAGTCAGTATATTTTATCAGCTAAAAGTTAATTATTGATAGAATGTCGTTATTTTGTATATATTCATTGACCCCTTGTTTATATTTTTTGAAGTTCTTCTCATTCCTAACATCTTCCGTTAGTTCATTAAACAGCCGCGGTGCCAAGTAAAAGAATTGCTTTTTAATAATCGTTTTATTTGGTTTTATAACTTCTTATTGTTTACCTGAAATTCGAGTATTATATTGTTTTTCATTAATTTCAAACCAGTTATTGTTGTTATGCAAAAAACACAATATTCTCAGTGCATATATTTCTCTGATGTTATAGATTTCTTCTGACTTTTATAAAATAGTATCGTCTTTATTAAGTTCTTGTTTAGATCCATAAATTATTTTCAAAATTTTTGCATAAGTTCTATTTAAATTGGTAAGATTTGTTTCATAATCACCTCCCTATGCACAAATACCATACGTAATTATTGAGTTTAAGTATCCGAAATTTTGTAAAAAAAAAAGTTTGGTGTAATATTAAAGTTTAAAAGATTTGCTTCTATTGAATGAAAATTTTGTGTATTTATCGATTTTTTTTCAACGACGAAAGGTCAATTTATGCTTAGCTCTCAACATAAGGATATATCAATATACTTTTCGAAAAGGAACTTTAGATCAAATATTATCGTTTTGATAGTGAGTAAATCCTTTCTTTTGTTCCGATAAATAAAACCAATAAATAAGTATTTATCGCAAAACAAAAAGTATCAAGTTCCACTATCATCTTACGTTTGCTTACGTCTGATAGGAAAGGCATTAGTTCTTGTTTGCTGATAATGCGTTTTAGCGCAGTTTTTCTTCCTTCCTGAGTCAATATCAGACTTGTTTTATGAAGAGTTTCTGACATTTTGACTTTATCCGGTAGTAATAAGAATCCTTTTAGCAAACACCCAAATTGTTAATTTCGGAGATAAAACTCATTGAACAAAATAAGGAAGTGAACGTATGAGTTCCTAAGTTTTTATAAACAACTAGTGATACCCGCACGGCTTTGCCCGTAATAGAAAAATCAAAAGGTCTTTTGGTTCGCCTTTATATTTACAAATAATGTATGGTGAATTTTCTCGCCAGTTGGCTTGTACCCATCTTACGATTCCACGTTATGATAATTTCGTATCTCGCCAATTGGCTTGTGCCCATGTTACGGTTCCACGTTATAATAATTTCGTAATTTACTCGTCCATCTTATGATATTTTTTTTCTTAAAATTGGAATAGAAAAAGAACCACATCGAATTTTCGAAAAATCGCTTCGAGGTGCACATCCCCATGCTACATACTAAATTTGTGCCAAATTTCATGAAAATCGGCCGAACGGTTTAGGCGCTACACTGTTAAAACTACAGGATGCATTCGGCACCTTTCACGGGAGAAACGCTTGTTCACCAGCGGCACCCAATACGGAGCCGAAATCGCACCTCTAAATAGGGTGAAAAACAGGCACCTTTTAAAAACTATACAGCCGGAGTGAAAAAAAGGATCCTTCGGAGAGAGAAATGGCACCCTTACTATAGATCCTCCTCCCCCCTCCCCCGTATTGTGTGCGTTTTTGAATACAGTTGTGTACTTTTTTTTTTAATTTTGTTTTGATTTATGATATTCTACGTTTTGGACATTTTTCACATTGAACTCGGAATTGGAAATGATTTAAACATGTAATTACAGCATTTGATCATATTTCAGAGTTTTCAACATAGTTAAGAAGTGCTCATAGCGTTAATTCATCTGATCGTGCTCTAACTCAGTGTTTCTCAACCTCTTTTGACCCACGCGCGCGGTAAAAGCAAATGAAAAACTTTGCGGACCGGTGAAATCTTTATCGTTTTGTTAAAGAATCATAAAATAAATAATATGAATAATAACTCTGGGGCCGTTAAAAAACACGTGAAAAAATTCAGAGTTCTGATGGTTTTTTTTTTTTTTTTAATTTTTTTATTATTATTTTTTTAACAAAAAGTAATGTTAAAAATTAATAAAACAATAAATATCTACCCCTTCACTTGTATCAAAGATCTGTCACAAATACGTTATAATTTAAAAATGAGTAATTATTTAAAACATGTGAGAAATTATACATTTACTAAAACTTGACGTATTCCGAAAATGAAGCATAGCTGTACTTATGGATTATTTAAATGATGAGCCAAAAATATTCAGGGATATTACAATTACGGAAAAACAAAATCGTTTCATAAACGTTAATCAAGAGTAACAAAAGAAAATGCACATAAAGTTTTTCAACCAGTTAAATAAAAAACCAAAAGAAAGTTCTAACGCTTTCGAGGACCGCTAACAGGAAATGATTCTAACACTTGAATGAAAAAGCAAAAAAAAGAAAAAAAAGAGCTAGACTGAGAGAGATTTTTTTTTTTTTTCGCTAGCTTTATGTTATAATCTACGAAGCACAAGAAACATTTTTATTAAGGTTCTTTTGGTGACTAATAAAAGCTGCTTATCGAGTATTCAAGAAAATAATGACAGATATTTTTAGTAGCGTTTTGAATGATGGAAATTTCACGATAGTAACAGTAAACGAGAACTAGAAGACTAACGGTTACTGAAAAGCAATAAATGCACTTTTAAACACTTAACTATGTTTGAAAGCCCTAAAAGCTACAAAGTGATCAAAAGCTGTACTTACTTGTAATTTTGGATAATTAATCCTAGAAAAGTTGGGTTTTAATCCAATAGTGTACTTCATTCAATGTGAAAGACACACAAACGCAATCATCATTTGACCGCCATATTGAGGTGGTTGAATGTATGTCTAAGGCAAAAAGCGCATGCGCAATGAGTCTTTCTGCGATTGCATGATGTTCTGGCTCCTCTGCTCTATTTTCTAGCCTGTGTTGCACCTTCAGGCACTATGCTTTCACCTTAGAGGGAATATTTTCACTCGTCTGGAACCCCTGGTTTTAACAGTGTATGCACGTCACAGACATCCTACAGACATCCTCCGGACAGAGAGACTTTTAGCTTTATTATTAGTAAAGAAGTCAACAAAGTAATTGAACTGAATATTGTTTACTTCCGTTCTTGCGACAAGATCTGTATTTTGTTGCAAAACCATCCTAAAAATCAATATAGAAATAACAAAAATGGTATTATTTCACTAACGCCAGGATTTTAAGTAAATCGTTTTCATTTCTACTGTAGTTTCAGTTATTTTATTTGAAACAACTGTTTGAATTGTTTTAAGGATTGTTTTGGATTTGTGGTTGAAAAAGACTATACTTTAGGTAAACAAGTATCTACGTATATTTTAAAGCGAAAAAAGAAAAGTTAGATTCACAGACGGGACTAGTATTTACTAAACACAAAAATGGAGATTCGGTGCAGAACATAAAAGGTTTCCTGAAGCTTATCGTAAAGTACTATATTCAAATTGACTATAAATTGAATATAAATCACTTGACTATATTCAAATAATATGATATTGAGGATATTGCTTACTATGCTGAGTTTATTAGTAGTATTTCTGTAGAATATGATATGAGATGGGAGCTGCTACTGCAGGTTTTCACTCAAAAATAAATGGTTGCGTTAAAAAGACGTTTTGGGAACAAAAATATAAGAAACATAAAAGAAAAATTAATTTGTAGGCATATGTGTTTGTGTCTGTGTGCAGGCATGAATGTGTGGATAGTTATGTGTGTGTGTGTGTTTTTGTGTGCGTGTATGTGTAGGTGTCTGTATGTATGCGTGTGTGTATGTGTTTGTGTATATGTGTATAGGTGTATGTGTGTATGTGTGCGTGTGCGTGTAGTTGTGTATGTATGCGTGTGTGTGTGTAGGACATGGATGCAACCTGCAGACGGTTTTCGCTATAGGAGCAGCATCGTGAGGAGCCGGTCGACGGTGACAGGGTGCTGAGGGTGGCGGTGGGAAAATAAAATGATAGGACGCCAAAAACAGTCAAATGAAAGCAATAAGCAATCGTGATTGCTCAATAAATCATCAAATTGTGGAGAAATTAGCAAAACTGTTTATATTAAGATTTACGTGGAACTAATCAGAGTGATGCATACACCTTTATAATTTCTCTTTAGGGATGTCCTCTGTTAATATATCTCTGTTAATAGTTTCGTTTACTTTGCATGACTATTCTCTTCTTCCATCCCTACATGACTGTGCTTTATATTTTTCTCAATGTTTATCATTTGTTACTATTTATAGCTGTTCTGTGCTTCTGCGCATATTTATTATTTGCTTCTCTGTATGACTAGTCTTTACTTTTCTCAATGGGTGTCGTTTGCTAGTTTTCATGGGTGTTTTCCAATTCTCCCCAATGGTTTCATTCATCTCTGAAGCGAAACTTATGATTTCTTTTTATTGAATGATTTGATTCGCTTTCCTTTTATTTTTTGTATTACGTCATTTTAAGCCACTCCTCTTTGGAGTCAGTTGCATGTTTGCTTTGGAAATGAAAGCATCGTCTGTGTTCGTTGAGGCGTATGCCCAATCACCCTTTTGCTTTGATAATGTTTCGATATTAATTAGCTTTAGACTTTATTAATAAACTTATTTTAATTTTAATGGCTTGACTTCATTGCCCATTTGAACCACATTCGTCTTCACCACTATGCTTGACTGCTCTCTAAATATGTGACGGCTTTATATGACTGTTATTTACTTAACTGTTTGATTGTTTATTACTTTTCTCAATGGATGTTATTTTCTACTTTTCATTTCTGTTCTCTATTTCTTCCCATGAGTTTCGTTTGCTTCTCTGTATGACTGTTCTCTACCTCTGTCCAAGACTCATTTTCTTAACTGCATAACTGCTCTTTAAATTTTTCTCAATTGGGTACCATTTGCTTTTCTTAATGGCTGTTCTCTGCCTCTGCCCATGTGTTTTATTTGCTTCCCTGTATGGCTGTTCCCTACTTTTCTCAATGAATGGCATGTGCTACTCTTCATGGCCGTTCTCTGCCTCTTCCCATGAGTTTCATTTGCTTCTCTGCATGACTGTTCTCTACCTCTGTCCAAGACTCATTTTCTTAACTGCATAACTGCTCTTTATATTTTTCTCTAGGTGTGTCATTTGCTTTTCTTAATGGCTTCTCTCTGCCTCTACCCATGTGCTTTGTTTGCTTCCCTGTATGGCTGTTCCCTACTTTTCTCAATGAATGGCATGTGCTACTCTTCATAGCTGTTCTCTTCCTCTTCCCATGAGTTTCATTTGCTTCTCTGCATGACTGTTCTCTACTTCTGTCCAAGACTCATTTTCTTAACTGCATAACTGCTCTTTATATTTTTCTCAATAGGTGTCATTTGCTTTTCTTAATGGCAGTTCTCTGCCTCTGCCCATGGGTATTTATTTGCTTCCCTGTATGACTGTTCCCAATTTTCCTCAATAAATGGCATGTGCTACTCTTCATGGCTCTTCTCTGCTTTTTCCCATGAGTTTCATTTGCTTCTCTGCATGACTGTTCTCTACTTATGTGACGGCATGTGACTGTTCATTACTTTTCTCAATGGGTGTTATTTGCTACTTGTCATAGCTGTTCTCTATTTCTGCCCATGAGTTTCGTCTGCTTCTCTGCATGATTGTTCTCTACTTCTGTCCGAGTCTCATTTTCTTTAATGCATAACTGCTCCTTATATTTTTCTCAATGGATGTCATTTGCTACTTTGCATGGCTGTTTTCTACTTCTCTACATGGGTTTCATTTATTTCTTTGCATGATTGTTCCCTACTTTTGTTCACGATACTTTACTGCTTTACTGCATGAAAATCAGATTGAAAGGAACTTGCATTCTGGATCTGTCTCATACTGATTAAAAGTTCCATCCCTTGAGCCCTGTGCGGACTATTCCATGACATCATTGAGCTTCTTTTTCCTGCAATCATTCCCTCTAATCAATTGCTGACTCAGCTTAGTCTTCTAATGCCTCGTTTGCTGCTTTGCTCGAGATGTTTCTTCTAGGTATTTTGTGTGTGATAATGCTTGAAGAAACGGCGTATTAAGCCTGAAAGGAGCATAGTTGATGCAACATTTCAGAGCAACACCAAGAAGATCAAGAAATGGCTGAAGGCAGAGAATAAGGCAATGATCATGTTCTAAAACTTTATGTTGATGCAGTGGTAATCAAGTATCTTCAGTATAAACCTAGATTTCCGGAAAGTTTACTGAATTTTTCTTTCTTCTTTATTTTGTGTAAGTTGCCGTCACAGTCTCCTTACAAGAATTACTGTTTCTTCTGGATTATTTAAGATCTAAATTTATCCGTGTAATACGCCTTTGGTAGACATATGAAAGTGCCTTATTCCGCCTGTATTTGGTATGTTGTGAATGGCTGAAGAAAACTAAAGAGGCATGGTGGTTCCACCCATTTAATGCTCCCTATGCTTTTTGATCTGTTGTAATGCTCATCAAACACTCAAACAGCAGCAATGGATGAATCAGCCTTGTTAAATTTAAGAAAACACTTGAACCATCTCCGGAACATGCCTCTTTGTATCCATGCAGGAAAATAGTAAATTGAAATTTATCCAGCACTCATTCATTGCTCACAATTCCAATGAATGTTCTCTTTCCTTGGAAAGTAAGGAGTTCATTTTTTTTAATCTTTCACAGCTATCACTTTGCTCTGTTGTGTTGAACTATTGGTTTGAACCTCGTGCATGTCAAATAGAAGCTTCATAGCATCACTTATTTTCATTAATTTGATTTTAGAAAGTCATAAAACATGCTGATACACTCCGTGTGACGTATTTTGGTCCGAGCATTTGAAAATATTTATGGTTTTCACGTGGTTGGACAAACTGGGATGCTAGGCAATTAAAGTGGCTGTAAAATATTTTTTGCTCAGTTTGCATATTTTTCATCAGTAAATAAGTTAGAATTTTTCATACCTGAAGCTAGTTAAAAATACGATCGTTTAATATTTGAGCACACACTCAAGTATTGAACGACATATCGTAATATACTCTCTAATTCTACTGTCAAGGTGAACCTTTCTCTAAGTAAACTTCTCTTGTGTTGCTCACAACGTTTTGAGGCAATTTTTATTAAAGATTCAGTTGCTGTCCAATTGTACTCATCTCTTTAAAGCTTCCGTGCTATTTTTCCCTATTTCACCTTTGTATTTCTGGGTCTCATGACTCTGGGAAATTGTGCGTAATTTCGGCTGTTCCATCTTGCTTCTTCCTCCACCTTTTTCCCGCTCCACGCCTTGTTTCTTTTTACTTGGCATCAATGATTGTTGTGGGTAATTTGTTTTGCCAAGTGGAACATTCGGCATTTGTGGCTGTGATCCTATAGTGGTTAGTACAACTTCTATGAGTTTCCATAACGGTTTTGTACTTTCGACATACCTTTAAATGGTGATTTTTACAACTGTAAACAATTTATTAACCTTTAGTTAACGAAACTTCTCTTTAATATAATTAGCTGCTTCCGCGAAAGTTTACCAGGACTTTTAATTTTGAGGATCCAATGATGAAATGCTACTTCAGGAATAATATCAACCTTCTAAACTCTAAGGTATTCTTAAAAGAACACATTCTTTTACCTTTAGCAATATTTCCTTCCTCCACAAAAGATTTTCAGCTTCTAATGTTCTGGAGCCAACACAAAAACACTGCTAAAAAAATAAGATAAACAGTAAATTGCTATTTTAAGAATTGTTTGAAAACAGTCTCAGCGGCAAATAGTCCATGCTAAAAAGTTTGCTGCGTAACTTATTTCTTAGAAACATAGTCAAATAAATCTATAACAAGTAAAAGAATTGTGTAAGCAATGCATGAAGTTCGTGTAATGCCGAGTGAGCACTGGTAACGAGATCTTTAAAGTGACTTACGCTGTGATTTTAACTCCACGTGTGATTTCAGCCAGAAGTAATTTTCAGAACTCTTTTGGGTGGATTTGGAGTCCAATAAGCTCCGGAAGTGGGAATTGGCTTACAATTGGCAAATACTGCTCTTTTGTGAGTTCTAAATACCGACGAGCAAATACTACAAATCTCTAATGATTTAGACACACGGGCTTATTATTTAAAATTTCAAACTCTTCAAAAAAACTACAAAACAAATTAAGATGTTTTGCTGAAACTTGGATGTGTTCCTAGATCGAAAGTTTGCAAATTCATTGATTTATATGTAGTTTTGGATTGTTAAATGGTGAAAATATATTATTTGTAAAAGTCTACCTTTGATGTGAAAACGTTAGAGAAATGGCAGAGTTTCTTGTATCAAACTGTCGAAGATGGTGAATATTGTGAGTTATTAAAGCATTTGAAAGAATTTTTAAGTTTTCAGTTTAAGAAATAGGGAAAAATTTCCGGTAAATTTTAACATATGTGATAAATGATTGTAAGACTTTTTGTTTATTACATGAAATTAAAAGAGATCAGATAAATCTCAAAGACAAATGATTAAACAAAGGTTTCTAGGTGAAGTCAGATCAATAAGCAATTTTGATTTGTCAAAAAAAAAAAAAAGAAAAAGAAAAAATATATTAATGTTTTTGTTATTTTTTCTGTTTATTGCTTTTCAAAGCATATAATTAAACAATAATAACTTTCGGAACCACAAAATACGATACCTATGATTGCCATTAACACAATAAGACATAAAAATAGGTAGGGTAACACCCCCCGCAATTGGCAGGTCACCAGTAATTGGCACTTCCAACAAAAATGTCCTAAAATAATATTCGTATCCAATCTTTTAAAAGTAAAAGACTATATACCAACTGAATGTACATTTACTTTAAAGATTATAACTTCAATTCATATTACTAAATGGTAGCAGTGCATAGGAAAGAGAAAAAAAATAAGACTTGTGTCAAATCAGCCATTTTTGTTGCAAAAGCTTCTTCTCTGGCTTAAGGGAAGCATTCGCATCAATCCATTAAAATCCGACATAAAATATATTTTAAATTTTCGTTGCCAAAAGTTTTGTTTAGTTGAAAGGTGTTACTTTGAGTGGGAAGAAATACATTTTTGTCTCTTTTTAGATTTTTGAAATAATGATGGATGCCATTTAGGGGTACTTCAGTTTTGCTAGTCTCCAGTAATTGGCACATCTGCCCATAAACACAATTATGTTGTTCAATATGTCACTAGTTTGATTTCCGATAATTTTGCAGCAACTATTTTATGGGTTCTACTATTGATTTGAATCCTACAGAATATACTGTTAAATTTTTAAGAGAAACAATTAAAAAAAAAAAACAAATATATTCGGCCATCAGTCAGATATTGAAACTGTAGAGAATCGGTAAATTTTTTATGTTCCCTTAGAACCATCGGGTCAATGTTCCTTTTTCTGTGGAAACAGATATAATTCGTAAAATCGAAACTGCATAACGACTAATGAAATAGCAATAATATCGATTTTTTCCATGGAACAATCCAAATTAATTTTTATTTCTCTAAAATACTTTTTCAACGTAAAGATGTGTGATTTAACATAAATTTATGTAAAATTACTTACTTTAAATTAACATTAATTATGTTTCTTATGATGATAAAATGTGTATGTAATCTAAAAGTGAAAAAAAAGTGATTTTCCAGTTCTATTCACATATGCCAATTACTGGATCAGAAGGTGTCATACACTGGGGTCTCATATACCAATTACTGGTGATTTCGGTATTTTTTATGTATATTTTTTACAAAATATCAATTCAAGTATTTTTGATTTTAGTAAATTAAATAGATGCACAGGTGTGCATTCTTTAATACAAAAATATTTGCAAGTGAATATTTTTTTCTAAGTAATGAAAACAGAGTTAAGTTTAAAAAGGACAAACTCTTAAAGTGCCAATTACTGAGGTCGTTACCCAATTTAAATTGCGAATTTTCATAATGAATCGTAAGTGTTCCCCCCCCCCCTCACCCCGAAATAATTAATAAGAATACGAATTTATAAATCCTTATTTTGTATGAAAGCAATATCATCAAATTCAATCGCCTTGGTTTTGTTCTAGTATGTGCAATTACTTAGAAAGAAAAAAAACTAACAAAAAAATCAAGGGGTAGGGGCAAGACAATCGCTGATTCTCAGAAGAACAAAAACGATTGTGACTATTATAAAGAATGTATCCTTTAAAACGATCTGGAATCTTATTTAGATCTGCAAAAGATTTCTTCGACATTTTTCTTGTCATATTACAATGCATTTCAGGACCAACAAAGTAAAAGTAATTCAAAATAGAAATTCATTTCAAGTCCCATCCAATTTTTCAGAAATTTCATGTCTAGAAGAGCATTTCCAAAAGAATAAATTGCTTGTTACTTTCCTGTTCATTGCTTCATACCCAGTTTTTAGAATAGGTTTTCTTATTTTCAAATTTTAATCAATTGTTCAGATAAACGTGTACTTTTGAGAGTTCAAAATCTAGGTAACCTGCATAGTTTCACGAGAAATAACCGGATTCCATTACGTTTTGTATTTAAAAACGATGGAATTTTATAAACGGAATATAAAATCAAGACGACTTGACTGGAATCAGTTTGGATCTAATTTCTTTATGTTTTGTCTGTTTATAACTTTTTCTCGGTTAAAGATAAAATGTAGGTTTTGTTGAAAGTTTTTGTTTGTGATAGAAACTGGATATCCTCATATATATGATGGCCGGTGATCGAGTAACGCGCGTGTTTCAACAATAAAACTCGCTCCACAGCATGATAATTTGACAATATGTTTTGGCAATGTTTAACATGCAGGGAAAAGATTTATTGTGATAAGACTGAACTCGATCCGGTAACTTAACTTTTTTACTTGTAAAACCGTCATTTTAAAGAATTGAAGAAACGAAAAAGTGGTTGAAAATTAACGCTATCCACTGGAGTTAGGGTTACAATTTCAACTATCAAAATACCACCAAACAGGCAGTTGTTTCGGACAAATATAGGAGCAATTTTAACCCGTCATAGCTTGACGGGCGACTTTCTAGCATTAATAATAAATTTGTATTTCATGCAATTCTTTATCTATATATATTAATATGCACCTCACTGCAGCTAGTCAGAAAACTTTGCGAACAATTTTAGATGAAAATTAAACGTAAAATTTATCATTAAATACAGCAGAAACGTTTACAGCACTTAAATGTGTATTCTTCATAAATATTTTAGCTGTAATTCTCCAAACACGCTTCGTCAACTTCGCTAGTTGACCTTTTCTTCCTTGTTTTCAATCCGATTCCTTTCTTAAAAGCATTTTATAAAGCAGTTCACTATATAATGGTATAAATTAACTAGTTTAGAAACATTTCTAACCAATTTACCACTACTGTGAGGGAAAAAATCTAATTTCGAATGATGTTTGTTGTTTTTTTACGAATACAGCCATTTTAAAATAATGAGTAGAATATTAGAGAATAAATAAACAAAAAGTTAAAGCCAAATGACTTGACAGTGTCACACAATGCGAAAATAGAAAAAAATGTCATGTGGTAATTTTAATCGTGAATTTATTCGAAATTATTTCAGTGTACGATGATTTTTGTGGCGTATTATTTCTGTCTGTTCGTTTTTTGACAAATTTCAAAAATAAAATCATGAAATATTTTGAAAACACTACTGGGTTTTATTTAGAATGGCATAGGAATGATATGAAAAAACTTGAACTTCATACTGAATTCAATTTCGCATTATTTGGGTTTTACTACAAAACTTCAAGGTGTACGAACACTTTTGGGAGCCATTGTAAATAGGGGAGAGTGAAAGCACTTGATTCCTCAGGAGACTTGTTCCCCTTTTAAGTCTCGAAACTTCTATAATTTTAATAATTTAAATACCAATTTGCCATGATAGGTTTACATCCCCATGCTTTAGATGATACGTTTTGCACATGCTTTTGGGGTTATGCGTCATTGTCCCTTTTGAGAGGTGAGATTATTTTTTTAATTGTGGTTTATGTGTATAAAAATCTCCCTAGCTTTCTTGAAAAAGTCATGCAATACGTGCATTGTTTTTATGATACGGTAGAAGATTCGAAAAGATATTTTGAGCATGAGAAATACCAATTATTGTCTAACCACGGGCTGTATGGAAAGGAAAACATCCGGTTTACACACGGAAATGGAAGCATCTATTAGTTTTCAGGGATGTTAGATTTTGCAGATGTATGTTAGCCTCTAAATTAAGTAGCGTCTCATTCAAATGAGCGGAATACGCGCATCAAATTTTTATTTTTCCCCTCATTCAGATGGAATCGTCTAAAATGGCTGTTTGCCAATTCCATACAATCTGTGGTCAAACAGTACTGGCTTCTTTTCATGTATGGGAGACCGGGACCAGTAATTACATTTTCAACATTTTTGACATTACCGTAAGATCTGAACTGAATTGGAACATTTAGTGCATCATATCATTAAAATATATCTTAAGTAATCTTTATTTTTACTAATCATAAAGCTGAAATTCTCTCTGTCTGGACATCTCTCTGTACGGTTCTCTCTCTGTCTGTCAGGACCTCTGCGACGCGCGTAGCGCCTAGACCGTTCAGCCGATTATCATGAAATTTCTTACCAAATTAGTTTGTAACATGGGGGTGTGCACTTCGAAGCAATTTTTCAAAAATTCGATTTTGTTCTTTTTCTATTCCAATTTTAAAAACATTTTCCCGAGCAAAGTTATCATAAGATGGACGAGTAAATTACCAAGTTATTATAACGTGGAACCGTAACGTGGGCAAGCCAATTGGCGAGAAATTCATCAGACATTATGTGTAAATATACAGGCAAACCAAAAGACCTTTTAATTTTCTAGTACTGGAAAAGCCGTGCGGGTGCCACTAGCATGTTTATAAAAAAGCTATTAACATTAACCGGAAATATCCAACGTTGTTGAACAAAAATAAACAGATTGCTAAACAACGTAGATCATTTCCTGTTATTCCTCGGCACAGAGGGATTTATTTATTGCTTAACTATTAACATTGTTACTGTTTTTCATTACATAAAATTAAATCTGCATAACCTTGAAGTTTGTCACAACTTGCCCTGTAGCGAGGTTTGTAGTGACATGCTTAGGACACATTGTGACACATAAAAAACACATTTTAATACATTGTAGCATGCGCAAGTCATTAAGAAAGCCAATGAAATGGGTTACTTTAAATCAATAAGGATAAATTTATTTATTTATAATGTTCTTTAATAACACTTAAAATAAGTGAAATTAAAATATTTTATTATTAACAATTGTGAACTATTTTTATAGACGCCCTAATTTTAGAAAAAAATCGATTTTGAGATTTTGAAAAATTTACAGAGCCCTGGTGTTCTTCCTTCTAAATCCGCAAGTTTTATTCAAATCGATGAACTATTGAGAAAAGTTGAAGAAATTTACTAAACTCAATTACATTGCTTGTAACTAATTTTTTCTTTCTTGATTTTCTCATAACCACGTTTTCAAAGTTTTTATTGACGCCAACTGCTCTAGCGAAAAAATATTTCTAAAGAAACTCGACAGACTGAACAAAACTGATTTCAACTCTAAAGATTTCAAACTTTGCAAAAATAGTAATTGAACATATTACTGTGATATAAACCTCGAAAATCTAATGTACACGCAACATGTAGTTTTGAAATAATGATCAATTCAACTTAGTGGGCAAAAAGCACATTTTTCGGAATTTTTCAAACATTTACCCCTAAACCTTTTTAAATTTAATTAGTTCCAAATTGGAAGGTCATATCACTCTCTGGTATTTTACGAAGATATAGAAACAAAAAGTTTTAAAAATTATGAAAAAGTGAATGAACTGGAAGTGTTAACGAAATGGTAGTTTTTTGCTAAAAATAGGACTTTTTTTATTAAAATAAAGCCCATCTGTATTTTTTTCCACAAATAGGTAGTCAAAATATGTTGGTAATGCCATAATTAATAATAGCATAAAATTTAAGAAAGATGCAATGAATATTGAAGAAGACAATCTTTAGGGTGTTCGATTAGCTTAAAAAAATTGCATTGATAGAATTTTTTATAAAATATAGATCAACACTAATTTTCAATCTTATTGATTTTCTACTTTGTACAACATGCAGGCCCACATTCTATAGGTCTACTTATTTTTATAGTTACTGATCACCATCGCTTGTTTCAGCATCTGATTTTCAGTTAATACAAATTTAATAACTTCTTTTTTGAGCAATCACGATTGCTTATTGTTCTCACTTGATTGTTTCTGTCTTGCTATAATTTTATCCCAACCCCCCACCTTCCTCTGCAGCACCACCGTCTACCGTCCTCGCGATGCTGCTCCTCTAGCGAAAACCGTCTCCAGGTTGCGTTCGCATACGTACACACACGCATGCCTACACACACACACTCACATACATACACACATATATATACACACATACCCACATACTCATGCCTGCACACAGACACAAACACACGCCTACACAAACACAGACACCTATACACACATATACACTCATACACACACATACACATATATACACATACACATATATACACACACACATACCCACATACACACACATGCTTACACGCAGACACAAATACACACGTTTACATACACACATACAAACACACACACATGATTGCACACACGCAAAAAAAACACGTGATTGCGAAAAATATTATTTGAATTCAAGATTTCAAAATTCGTTTTTTTTTTTCTTTTTTTTTTTTTTTTTTTTGGATATTTGACAGGGACTTATCTTTTACTTGTCATTTGTTTCATCCATTCTTCTTCGAAAAAACTTTGTATTGCTCTAAGCAAATGACTCGTAGAATTCTAAGGAAAGTAGCAATTTTCATCACCTTGAGAGTTATCCGGTTCTTGCATCTTCATTTTCTCAAAAACGTTAGTGCACATCTATTATGCAGTTTTTGACCATTCTATATAGTTTCTTTGCTGCTTTTTCTTCGTTAATTTGTTTCCTGCGTTCTCCTGCTTTTTGTTCTGCTCAAATTTTCTCTTTTACAAGTGCGCGTATAAGAGTGGCATATTTAAAACATTTACAAGTGGAGCGCTTGACTTAGGAGGTCATGCTTTAAGTAACGGTCTAATTTTTGTAAGACTTATTTCGGATACATTGCTGATGTCAACTGTTATAGAATCTCTCCTATTGCAATTTCGTACAATTTCTTCTAAAGTATAAAAACCTCCGTTAAATATTATGCCGACGCAAGTAGTGACACTGTCACAACGTGCCTCATTGACTTTTTCACAACTAGACCTCTAGTTACGCCATTTTGAACTTCAATAATCAGTTTGCGAAATAATATCATGATTGGTAAATAAAATACATAGAATAGCAGCTGAAAATATAAGTATTTAAAAAATGTTTGCGAAGTTTATCGACCTCAGTGTCCTTGTGGGCAATGACGATTCCAACATACCTCACAAAACTGTTTTTTGCTGTAGAAAATACGATAAATATTTGTCTCTTGCAAACAGGCTAACGCTATACTTCCAAACATACACAGCACACTGAGACAATCAATCTGCTCACTCACGTGTCACAATTTATTTGTTCAGACAGGAAGCTCGATTGCACAAATAACTCCGGTCTCCTCTATTTTTGAAATATGTTTGAAAATTGAAAGCAAGGTACCTTATTCGCAGTCCTCCATTGTGGATCTGAGTAGGGCCAGTTGGTCTCTCCGATAGTGATAGTGACTTTTGGAAATTATACTTGGGGATACTTGATCCTTTTGAACCAAGGAGACTTGATCCGGAATCAAGTGTCATTTGATAGAATTATGCGCATAAGTGTATGCAATTTTTTCTATTTATTGTTTTAAGTTAATGTCATTGTGTAGTGTATTTCAAAAGTGAGGTGCAAAGATATGTTATATAGACATAGTTCTTTATTTGCAACGGAGGACACAACCACACAAACGTACTGATGAATTTACATCATCGAACTGTTCGGTCGGAATCAAAATCAACAACAAAATAGCTTCGAACTAAGAATATTAGAGTTTAACTCTTTCGGCGCCAAGATGGAGAGTGTAAATCATAGAGAAAAGAATGAACATGGATATTACACATTGCGTCTCAAAAGAAAACCTATAGTCAAGGTAAAACGAAAGTTTTGTAAAGTAGCAAAAACGTTGCCTTGGGGGAAGTGTTCCAATACCTGAATGTTTAAAATCCCACGACAACATTTAAACTTATTAGTAAGAATGTCACATGCTTTACTTTCCAACATTTGCTATTAAAATTCAAAAATGAATACTTTTCTTTCCTTTCATGCAAATCTTTAGAGCAGGAATTAGTAAATGAATAGTGCAAGTCCAATCATTGGCTTTGCAAAATCTTTGGCAAAGATCTCAAGTCACGTGACTCAACAACGAAGAATGGTTGAAACGTTTTGCGTGAAACTAGCGACTCTACAAAATCTGTCACGTGACATGGGGTCTTTCCTTCACGAATGAAAGTCTTCACTCCCTCCATTTTATATCTTCTCAATGTGCGAACCACTCGCTCATTTTAACTGATTGTTGGAGTTAATTTTGAAATGCACTGCTCAGTATTGAAAATGCAAAACCAAGAAGGAGTGCTCCGGAAAGGACGACATTTGGCAAAAAGACAGAGACAGTAAGGAAGCAATAGTGATTTTTATTTCGAACCATTCAGATTATACAACGAGAACGGCGTCGACTCAGCAGGATGTAGGACCACCGCGAACGGCGATGCACGAAGAAATACGTCTAGGTACAGAGTTAAAGATATTGCATTATCTTTGTTAACGAGCTGATGTGTGCAACACATGACTTCCTTTTCCTCAAATTTAATGTCATTTCCCCATTATTGGCAATTTTAATGTGATTCAATTGTTTACTCTAAATATCACCAACAATGGCCAAATCGAAACCAAATTTTTATTTAAAAAAAAAGAAAAAAATCGCCACATTTGTGGCGATTTTTGCGCCTTGGCGACCAAAAAACTGGCGATATATCGCCAAGTGTCCGACAAATTATAACACAACTGGAGTTTACATCGAAATTAACAATGATTTCCCCCCAAAAAAGAGCAAAAGACCCCTTTAGGGACATCCGAATGCAACCAAAAGGGAAGGTGCACAACTAGACCCCACTAGGAGCCTACGTACCAAATTTCAACTTTCTAGGACATACCGTTTTTGAGTTATGCGACATGCATACACACACACACACATACGCATATACGCACATACATACGGACGTCAGGATTAATTTCGTTGTAATTAACTCGGGGTTCATCAAAATGGATATTTCTAGTGTCTGTACACTCCTAGGCATATATCCACGTGTGGTCGGGTTGAAAAAAAAAAACTCAACATTCATTTGGGGGTGAGCAAAATGGAAATTAAGGCCGATTTTTGGGTGAAAATTTTTTCGCGAATACAATACTTCCTTTTTTGTAAAAGGAAGTAAAAAGAAAGAAAGAAAGAAAACATGTTTTTCTTGCGTTTAGGAAATTCATTTTTTCTTGCTTTAAAGATAGCATCTATTTAGCATTTAACATTTTGCATTTTTAAAGAAATCGTTGCATATGAAAATATTTCATCAAAGAGCCGTAGGGGAAATGATGATTGCATTTGCGCCAGATTTGCATTTAAGAAAATGCAACGTAAATATATAAGAGTAATTTTCATTACAATTTTCCTCCACTTTTACATGGGATTTATTGAAGTGCTTATAGTATATCAGCAGCATTTCTTTCTTGCGTAGTACTAATACACTTTCTCTGAAAAAAAAAGCGGGAATGATACTAATCGACGTTGATTTTCATGGAAATAGAGATGGGAAAGGAATATTATTTTTAGTAAAATAATGACGCAGAAGGTATGAAACTCTTATTATTAGACAGAGGAATTCAGAAACTTTTTCATTTTAACAAAAAATTCTCTATCGAGAAAAATTATTACTTGAAATATACGAAAAATAACTCTTATGTTAAATTGGAATATGCTTCGAAGTGTTTTCTGAAGTAATGAGGTAATAAATTCAACTGGAAAATTTCGTGACATTCATGAATTTCATTTTTAGAACGATCACTTGGGACTCTTCTTAACCAAATTATATTACATCCATTCATAAAAATATTGTTCATAAAGTTTTAGAAAAATATTGCAAATACACCTGTTTTGGGATTACAAGGAATGCGAAAAAAATACCCATTTTTCCAATGCAGATGAAGTTAGCAGTTGGATAAAAGACTATTCGACAAAAGCAACGAAAGCATCGAAAGATCAGTGTTTGTAGGAAAAGCAAAGCATTAATCAATAATTAATTACAGCCCAGAAAGGACATATAAAGCCTCTGCAGTAAAAATTAATATGGTATTCCCAGTGGGGGGGGGGGGGTGTTGCTGACTACAAATAGGCAATAATTTGAAATTTTTGTGCTTTTTTTGACATTTTTTGCAACAATTCATATTCAGCTCGATGGTGTTTGTTGTTTTTAATTTTTAGACTGAAGTTGCAAAAATTTAGATAAAATGTGATTGTGTTTCCATTATTTTGGGGTTTTGTTCTCCAGTTTATCCTAAATGCGTAAATTTATTTTGACTCTGTATTTTAATGACACATTTCGTTAGGAGTAATGTGTCTCAGTTTACATGCTTATAATATATACAATATACGGACAATCCGGTTATTCCATCCAGAGATTGCAGTTTCTTCCTTGTAATGGTCTCACCAGTAGGGTGGAACTTAAAAGCCGTTGGAAAAAAATTTACTGATTTTTACATGTTTCACCCTTTTATTTGGTTCCATTTACTATAAAAATGATACATCAGAAGTTTGAACAACGTAAAGGGTGTTTTTTTTTTAAGGTAGAGAACTTTAGGTTCAAATAAAACACAGTTAAATGTTGTTAATTGCCATGAATGTTGCTTTATTCGAAAGATGATTCTTTGCCATTTTTATTTAAATATGATTTTCGGCATATGGCCACCTCGGCTGGCACGGAGAAAGTACAATTTTCTCACTTTTTGCAGCAATAGAGGCCGTATGTCAGTAATAAGGTGGCGAATGTTCTCTTCCAAGGCGTCAATCGTCTGTGGCTTATCGGTGCAAACTAGAGACTCCACATAGCCCCACGAAAAGTAGTCCAGCGGTGTTAAATCGCATGATCTTGCAGGCCAATTCACGAGTCTATTACGCGAAATTATTCGTTCACCGAACGTTTCTTTCAAAAAAACAATTGTGACACGCGCTGTGTGGCATGTTGCACCGCTTTGTTGTCTATTCATGATGAAATGGCAAACCGAACTGAAC
Source organism: Uloborus diversus (assembly GCF_026930045.1). NCBI lineage: Eukaryota > Metazoa > Arthropoda > Arachnida > Araneae > Uloboridae > Uloborus > Uloborus diversus. The sequence continues at coordinate 10,071,918 of NC_072731.1, forward strand.
ACAAAACAAGTGACAGCTATTAAAATGGCGCACATATCAAAGTGTTGCCAACTTAAAGTTCTATACCGCTAAAAAAAAACACCCTTTACTAAAATATTTAGAGGTAGCCCAACGACCTCAAAAGCATGAAAATATAGCGAAAATTACGATTTCTCGAAACGTAACAAACACGTTTGAAATTATCACAGTAATTTCAAAGTTTTTAAACATTACTGTACACATCGACTTTATTTGAAATAAAAAATGTATTGTCTTTGCAAAAACTAAAATTTTTGTCTCTGCTAGCAGGATAATTTGACTTTCAAAAGCTTGTAACAAGAATTGCAATTGGGTTTCACCACGGGTTAACCCACTGTTTTCCGTCAATTTCGCATTTGTTATGATCATTTACTACTTCTAGGGATTTAATTATATACTTTGTCTGTTTAAAGTCATCCTCCTTACTTCGTGTTCTAGATTACATTCAAAATCGCCAACTGGAAATTATACACACACACAGCAATTGAAATAATATCATTCACTCAACTGTAACAAAATCTTCTAAAAATTTTATTTTTATTTCAATTCAATTCAACACTGAATGGTTAAGAGTAATTTCTACTTCAGGAGGAACTTTGTTTTGCATAGCATTCACCAACAGAATCAGCATTTGACAGCTATCAAATGAAGCTAAACAAAGAAGTGCTAATCAGCATTGTATGTGTGTACATGAAATACACCGCCAGCTCTGTCAATTTCAGCCGAGGCCTGAGTTTCGTGCTGCAGACCTCGACTGGAATTGACTGAGCTGGTGGTGTATATCATGTATTTCTGCCTTAGCCCTGGCTATAGGGCGGTAACTTACTAAATATTGTATGTGATTAGAAAATTTACTTGCATTTGATTCTGAAAAAACTAAAATTACTGATGACTTTTCAAGTAGTGACTTCAGAAACAGATGAGTTTAAAGACCCAGGAAGGACAAATAAGCTTTCAAATATACAAATATATAAACATTTTGCAATTGACTTGATCCTTCTCCTTTTGAAAGTAGTTTAAATTGAGCTTCGGATGTCCAAATCTTGAGAAAATGTACGATTTAAGACATCCAACAGACATAAGGGAAGTTTGCTATCAATGAACCGGTTCCTTGACTGGACTTCGAAGATATTTTCCCCACCAGAGTTTTCTCAGACACGGAATCAATTTTAGTGTGTTACTTTGTCTCAAAACTGTCCAATGCTGAACAGTCAAGAAGCTTGAATCAATACATCATATCATTAAATGTCCAAAAAAGGTTCCTATTGTTCACTTACTAATGATTGACATTTACATTTTGTTTTTACATGCTTTGAATATTACTGAACAACTAAATGGGAATATTGACTTGAAGGAAAGCATTTTCAAGTACAATTCCCCATATTTCAAGTTTCATTATGAGTCGTCACAGCAGTGACAACTATTAGAACATTCAAAATAACGCAATTGCTATCATTGAACCGCTAGATGTTTCTATGAATGAGAACCACTTAAGGAAGTGGTTCATTCATGGAATCTTACAAATATTATTAAGGATACAGCTCAATTATCTTTAACTAGGAGTAAAAAATGTCGCATTTTCCAACGGTGTCAAAAAAAACTGTGGGACAATTCCTTCATTTTTTATTGATAAATTTAATGAAGAAAGTATTACCAAAATTTCAGCTAAGCCTAAAAATGTTCGAGCTAAAAACGCAAACCTCTCCCATCGTAGAGCATTGAAACAAATTGCATAGAGCGCGAAAAATTCTACCCTTTTCAACGATATAAGATATTAATATGTGCAAGTAATTTTTCAACCCTTTAATAGCCAATAATAGACAATTTACGTGAAATTTGGGCCTAAATTGGAATTAAGAAAAGAACTATTTAACGGATTTTTTCGAACTATAGCCTATGTTACTCAGTACGAAAGCACCTTTCATATAGTGAAAGAATTTTTCAAATAGGTGCAGGGGTTCCGGAGATTACCTCGAACATATAAACACACAAAAATCCGCCCTCTCTCTTTATAATATTAGTAAAGATAATTGATCAATCTCTTTAAATAAGTGTGATAATGATGAAACAATATTTTTAAAGGGTCACAGTACCTTTCAAACATTTTTTTTAAACTTAAGTAAATTTTATATTTCTTTGACACCATAGTATGCATACTTATTTCGAAACCAATTAATTATTTTTTAAATTTAAAAATATTGAATACTTCTTTTAAAAATTCAAACAATTGAGAAAAATTTCAATTTTTTTAAATCCATAAGGCTTTTTTATTTTTGCACAAATTAAAAAAAAGTTTTTTCCTAAACTATCACTATAATCATCTCTAAAAATCTGTGTATTCATTTGCTTTTCTGTGATTAATTATGTGAAAATCAAAGTTTTTTTTTTTTTTTTTAATTTGGTTTTTACAGGTTTAACATGCTCTAAACATTTGAGTAATTTATAAAATGCTTATCCAATGCACAGTTTTGTCAAATATGTTATCCCAATTGCAAAAAGTATTACTTTAAAGCTGTATCTTTAATAGAAAAAAATCCGTAGGGATTCTAATGACATGAAAACACAAAAAAACCATCATCGAGAAAAGCAATTTTAAGTTTTTTCTTTTGCATAAGAACACATAGCGAGCATGACCTAACACCACTCATAACTTTTTAAATATATGAACTAAAACAATGAAACTTTTCCCCTGTATTCAGAATAGTTTTTAATTTTGAAATAAGCAATAAAAATGTTTTTGATCGTTTCATCATTTTTGAGGTACTGTAACCCCTTAAAATAAGTTTTGGAAACTCCTCTCAGTTATTATATTTTTAACTTAAAAACTTGTGTAGTCGATTCAGTTCTTGTTACAGTAAATTTTAATACAGTTTCAAGTACGTTTGTTGTTCGTGAAAAATACCAAAATAAGTAAAATAAAGCCAGTGGATAACTGAGGGCATGCAACGTGCTATAGTAAAAGCCTAGTCGTCAAGTAAAATCTTTGTGGTTCAAAATTTTTGAACTAGGATGAAACAGGACTCCCATTTGTTCAAAAGAGGACCCATGAAATTTTAGCTAAGAAGAGTACATCGTTAAATTAGCTAAGAAGACCTAGTTGAATATCAAGTGTTGAGCGAGGTGTGGTTGAAAACAGTTGTGTTGTGGGAGTCCTGAGTTCTATGTTCCTCCTGTGATAAAAAAAAAATTAAAAAAAAAAAACTAATTTTCACTTTTTGAATAACTTACTAGTGTTTGTAGTGTTTGTTTATCTCCTGTAATAGCCATTTACATTTTACGGTTTGATTTTTTTATTTAGAATGTGGTCCAGCGATGGAAACTCAATGTTCCATCTATAACAACTGGTTCCCATGAATGACCACATGCAAAAATATTTCTTTTTAATTTTTATGCTTTACTGAAAACATTTAACATAAAAGCGATTTTTTTTATTAAAAAATAAATATACTGAGTAATTATTCCTATCGTCAATAAAAAGTTTGAGATTTAACTACTTCCTAAAAAAGGTCAAAAGTGTTATGTGGTTCATTGACGGCAACCTTCCGCTAGCAGAAATCTCCATCTATATATATATAAATGAATGTTTGTCTGTATGTCATCCATGAACTCAAAAACTACCCGGCAGATTTGGCTGAAACCGTTTGTTATTTTTGGTACTGGGAATGTTTATAGACCAGTTCGAAAAAAATCCGATCGATAGTTCCTTTTTTATTCCAATTTAACTCACAATCCATTGGATAAATACGAATAAAATTATCGGCTGCAGAAATTAATTCGCGTGAAAGATCTAATTGATAAGAAGTTAGCTGTTGCCATTTTTCTTGAGTTCGAACAAATAAATTCTTTCTTTATTGTTTTATGGCTTTTCATGCAACGGGGAGGATTTAAAACTTTTTCTATTTGATATTTTTAGCGATTGATTGATCTTGCAAACTGCGTGAGTACAAAATTTGAGTATAGTCACGGCTTCACTTGATACCTGGACCGATTATTATGAAAATTGTTATATATATGTATTTTTCCACGGAGAAGGTGCATAATATGCTAATTGAAGACACTCGCCACCAGGTGGCACTGCAGAGTAGCAACTTTTGCCCCGTTCAACCGATTGTCATGAAAATCAGTATAATGATGTATTTTTTTGTTGGCGTAGCAACGCGCGTCGGGTACAGCCAGGGGCGGCATTTCAGCATTTCGTTTGGGGGGTCGAGTTTTTCGAACATGACTTTCCTTAGTACGGTATAAATACTTATTGGTCGACTAGAAGTGATAATATAATGGTTTTAATGTTAAGATTATTTAGGTTTGTTAAGAACAATCAAATTTTTTGCGACTAATTAAATTTGTTATGTAATAAGTAATCTCACAAAATATCTCGGTACTAGTTTTTATTTTTTTGGCAAAGTTTTAATCTGCTATTTTTGGAGTCATGAAGAACAGAGAATTATATTTAATCAATATCCAGTGTTTTGCTTTATTACTAGTACAGCTAAAGATGAAGGTTTTGCTTGCCTCATTGCGCTTCGAAGGTAATTCTCTAACCTCCGAGATACAAAAGTCAAAATTGGTTGACGTTCAGTTCTCCCACAACTTTCTGGTTGTGTACTGAGTTTTTTGCCCTGAGGAAGAGGCTCCATTGTAGCCTTGAAATAGCTATATGCTGTATTTTCGTGTTAATTTGTGTTTTATTTACATTTTTTTTCAATTTAGTCGCAAAAGTCATTTGGCAAATGACTGACCTGTTTGAAACAGTCAAAAAACAATGGAAGCAACAAAATTATGTCAAAAAACACATTTTCTTCAAATTCCGCTCTTAAAATAACTAAGAAAGCTTTTTTAATTGGACTAGTATTTATTTTGCGTCATTAAAAAGGATAGTAGCAATTCAAAAAACAATTCCTCTTCCCTCATGCTATTACTTATAAGTGTAATATTTTCTTTTTCGTTTTCTATAACCGACCTACATAATATTGAAATTAAGACCAATGATAAATGTATCTCATCAAATCCTGTCTCAATTTCTTGAGAAACTGAATCGATCATTTTATTCAAAATATTGATTTAATATTTTGACTAAAACTTCATGTGGGTTTTGTCACCTCTTCTACATTGGCATCCAGTAAAAATTGTTATGGAAAGTTCTGTCACAAAGTTCCACACTTGGTTCAAGTATGCATTAGTGCGAAAATTACTAAGAGTTTCAATTGTCAATCCAAGAATTAAGATTAGCGGATTGAAATTTTTATGATAGAGTGTAGCATTGTTCAAAAAACGCTCCGCAGTATAAATAAAGTAAACAAGAATTCAAAGTCATACATATTAAAATGATATCAGATTTTCTATTGATGAAAAGGACAGTTTCTAGTAATTCTTCCAGGAGGCTTTTATAGATTTAACTCTAGAATACCATCTTCTGTCACTCAGAGATTGTCAAGTAAAGAGCCTCAAGATATATTTGTTGATGTGAAAGTATTTTTTGACGTGAGATGTTTTTCAAAAATAGCATATCTTTACCAAAAGTTACCATGAAAGCATATAATACATTGAGCTGCTAAAATGTGTTTCTACAAGGCATCAATGAACACTTACCAGCTAAACATTAAGTTATAATATGAGCATTAAAATTTATGTGAAATGACATGGAGTTCCCGCGAAAATATTGCGCAGTCACTGCGGGCATCTTATACAAGATGCACCATCATAACATGGAGTACACAAATATGAAATATTTACCATGAAGAGATTACTTCTTTAATTAAGGCAAACAATTATTCTACACCAGTTTTTTCTGTTCTGAAAATGCAGGCAAATGATTTTCTAAGTTACCGAAATTGAATGTACCCATTTTTTTTATTAATCTTAGTGAAAAATTTGGGGGTGCAACCGCCCCCTCTCGCCCTCCCTATTTGCCGCCCCTGGGTACAGCTAGTATGTCATAAAAGTCACCCTCCTTGCTGGACCAGTAAAAAAAAAGATAATCATGAATTCCAGAAATTCACTACAACCTCCTATTATCTTTGGTTTATTTTGTTCTAGGTATTTGTTTGCCTAGTTGATTATATCTTTATCCTTACACTTCTACTAGTTTTGCAATAACCTTCAATGGTGCACTATCCCAATAAAATAACAATATTCTTGAAAACGTTTAAACAGCAGATTCAACCGCATTGGTATGTTGGTTGATAAAATACGACTCAAAACTCATCAAATAGAATGGTCATTGTCATTCGCAGTTACATTAGAGCTTTGCTAATAGTGGAATAACTGCCTGAGCGCTTGTGCCTTAATTAGTCGCATGTTGGTATTGAACATTTCAATGGCTAATCGTGTTAGTTAATAAACGCACTGGTATGTTGGTTGATAAATTACGACTCAAAACTCATCAAATAGAATGGTCATTGTCATTGGCAGTTATACACTCCAGTTTGTTAAAATTGCAGCACCACGAAGAACTTCGCGAATGAGCTGAAAATTGCGGGAAATGTAAAGTAGGACATGATATACAAATGATTAGAATTGCACAACAGTAGCGCATGCGTATGCTGAGCAGCGCCCTCTGAACGGCGGATCGAACCGAATATAAATAGACGGCTGTAGCGAGGCGTATATGATTATTGGTGGTTATATGCTAGAGTAAACGTTAACTGAATTTTTTCTATGCCTCTTCGACGAAAGAAAGCAAAATTTGAGCAAATTTCGGAGTTTGACGGGGCAGAATCGTCGACCTTCGTGAAACTGGATTGTCTTATCGTGCAGTAGCCGCTCGTGTGCAGCGTAACAGCAGCACAATCATGCGTGTTTGGAAGCAGCGGACTGATGAGAATCGAACAGCTCGGAAATCCGGGAGTGAACCCCGAAATGTGATGTCAGCTCGCGATGACAGACACCTGTTGCGTATGGCGCTGACGGACGCACAGCTTCTAGACAATCGGCATCACAGTGGTCAACAGCTACAAGTGTTTCATTGTGTGCTTCATCAATTCGGAGACGTCTGCTGCAGCGTTGGCTTCGCGCAAGGATTCCTCTCACGCAAAACCATCGCCGCCTGCGGCTACAATATGTCAATGTGCATAGGAGCTGACGTGCTGATTGGCAGCAGGTCGCCTTGTCTGACGAATCCCGCATCCATTTGTGGCACCATGATGGCCCAATTCGTGTCAGGCGCTATGCCGGTAAACGGCACATTCCGGAATGCATTATCAAACGACAAAGGGGACGAACACCCGGAGTTATGGTCTAAGGTGCCATAGCTTATCATGGACGATCCCAATTGCTACGAATTGTGGGCAATTTGAACAGTACCCGATACATGAACGAAGTCATTCCTTTCTTGCAAGGATTACCAGGGGCTGTATTCCAGCAGGAGAATGCCTGTCCACATGTCGAGAGGACTGTCAAATCCTACCTTGATTCGCAGCAGGTACAGCTTCTTCCTTGGCCTGCATATTCCCCGGATATGTCACCGATTGAACATGTGTGGGATTTCGTTGGGCGGCGTCTCGCTCGTGATCCTCGTCCTGTTGCTTCGACAGACGAACTTTGGTTGCGCATACAAACAATATGGAATATTCTTCCGCAGTCAGATATTCAAACTTTGTTTCACTCCATGCCGAGTCGTGTAGCAGATCTTATTACGGCTCGTGGTGGCCACACAAAATACTAATTTCTATCTCTTTTTACTGTTTGTTTGGTTTGAAAATGTAATCATTTATTCGTACCATTTCCACTCAACTGTGTATTAAATTTCATTCAACTATGATGCTTCCTTCATGGTGTTGCAATTTTCACAAACAATAGTGTATTAAAACTATGCTAAATAGTGGAGTTTGTCAAGAATGCTATGAGCACTTGTGCCTTAACGAGTGGCATGTTGGTATTGAACTGCTAATGCAAACAAGTAACTAGATTATATATTGAACCCGTTTTTTAGTGATGCAATTGCTAATGATATGTTCAGAGATGTCGCAACTGTTCTAGGTGTGGAGAAGGCCTGTTGAGCAGTGAGTAGTTTCAAAAAGATGACTTTTCAAGATTTGTTTGCGAGTCCAACCAGGGACACAGCTGGGAAATATGATGAGGGGGGGTTGACCTCCCAGAGTCGTTGGTTTGAACACAAATTGTCAATCCTTATATAGTAGTTTTTATACACGTAAAGACTTTTATGACCGAACCCTCTCACTCCAAAAGCTAAATCCTGGCTGCGCTTATGAATACATTACATCAGTGGGGCAAAATCATCATGATTTTTATTGTAGAAAATCATAAATATTTCATTTGGAAAAAAGAAAAATTATTAAATAGCCTTTGCAAAATGTTCTTTCACAAATGCTAAATTTCTGATTGCATCACTTTTCTTTTAATTTAGTGCAAACAAATTCTGAGCTATATCAAAGAAAATATAAGAGTTCAAAAGCAATAGGAAAAGCTATGCTTTATGAATTTCAAATTACTCCGCATATTGGAGCATTTCCTATGGATATTAAAGAATAAGTTTATTCTTCCACCTTCCTAAAATAAAAATCACGACGCATAAAAAATACTTCAAACATCTCATAATTTTTTGAAATGAATGCATTAGCTGTTCTGATTTGAAGGGGAAAGTTTGTCTTCAAATATTGTATCACTATTTTCAATTTATTATGCAGACACATGAAACGATACATGTCATTAATCATGCTTGAAAATATTTTGAAAGTTAAAAATTATTCAAATGTGTTTTAAATTAACATTTGTTGTCCTCCAGGGGGAGGATTTCACAAATTTCGATCAATATTCTCAGGTACTGCTATGTTTTTCATAAGAAAATAAAAAGAATTCTGCAGTAGCTGATCGGCTTTTTAGTTAGGTAATATAGTTTATCAAAAGAACTGTTTCAAAATTCTTTAGTTTATAAATTCTTTAGTTTATATTTCCTTCAAAACTTTCCGACTTTGTTATTTGTTTTCGCTTTTTTTTTTTTTTTTTTTTTGAGCAATCACGATTGTTTATTGCTTTTATTTGACTGTTTTTTGGCGTCCTATCATTTTATTTTCCCACCGCCACCCTCCGCACCATCACCGTCTCCTCACGATGCTGCTCCTATAGCGAAAGCCGTCTCCAGGTTCCATTTATGTTCTACACACACGCGCATACATACACAACTACACACACACACGCATACATTCAGACACCTAAACATACACAAAACATACACACACCAAAAACATACACACTACTACACACACATTCATGCCTACACACACATACACATACGCCCCCCCCCACATACACATTCATACACACAACTACCCACACACTTATGCCAGCACACAGACACAAACACACATGCCTACACACACATACACATACCCCCTACACACAAACACACACGCCTACATACACACACTCGTGATTGCGAAAAACATAATTTGAATTCAAGATGTCAAAATTCAAATTAATTATTTTTTTTTTTAATCTGTTAGTCATAGGCATTTGTATGCAGATACGTTTTTTTCAATTAATAATTTTACTGAATTTAATTATCCCTCAAAAATTTTTTTTGAAATATTTCAGAACGATACTCAAGTTGAAGTTAGTGATCTGAAAATATGGCTTACAAATTTCATATATTATTCAGCCACATTACAGAAAACTAATGCTTCGAATTTTGCTATTGGTGACTTGTTTTACTTCAATATGTACACAATGACATGCAGAGTTGCATTATTTGAACAAGTGATTTTTTTTTTAGTTAAATAAATGATTTTAATATTGTTTCTTAAAAGAATAGAATTTTTTGATTAATCAAAGTATTTTTCTGAATTTTATGCAAATGCTGGAAATTGTAAAAAAAAAAAAAAAAAAAGCTCTTTATTTTCTATTTTAAAGTTCTTATTGCTGAACCATTAAAATAATTTAAAGTAAAAAAATCTCACATAACGTAGTCCTTTTTTTTACATATGTTTAGTTGAGATTTTTTTTAAATGACTCTACTTTAATCAAATTAAATTGTTTGAAATTTGATCGTTACTGTTCTCTCCCATTGTTCATGAGTTGAAAAGGAAGAAAATAATTCAAAACACAGAATGTTGCTTATCTACTTCGCCTTATTCAATTTTGTTTATCTTTTGTTTTACCATATTTTTAAGCCTATACATCATTACAGTTTCCAAATCATTTTAAAATGCAAAATTTTTTATTTGTCGAGCATCATTTCCTATGCTTCTATGTAACGAGATGATTTACGTACTATTTCTGTAATTAATCGGTTTGAATTTCAAGCTTTGTTTTATAAACTGCTGAATTCATTCTTCTAATACGTATTCAAGCTAAAAAGAGTTTAATTATTGTCTTAAATAAGTTATACACTTTTAGGATGTATAATTAATCATTTACTGAAGTGTTATTTTAAAAGCAGAATAAAAATATTGCACTTAATTTTAAACTTTATCATTAGTAAGTGTAAACGCTTTAACCACTGCAGTACGTTTTCTTTTTCCGTATTTTTTTTTCCAATTTGATGATGATTTTGCAAACACTAAGTGAAATTTGGAAGAATAATTTACTCTTGCCTGTGTTTACCTTTTCTTTTACTTATTTGCATTAAATAGTTTTCTAATAAAAATTAAAATTAGCTAAAAGTATGATTTTTTCCCTTTTTGTTCTTTCTCCAAGAAGAAGAAAAATGAAAGCTATAATTGAAAGATAAGTCAAGAAAAAAAGTAATTATTTTAAATTGTATTGAAAAACTATCCTGTAGAAATGGAGCTTTGGTTTTAATATTGGTATGAGTATTTTAAATTATACTTTTTTGAGTTTTGTTTTCTTTATTACTGTTTCTTTATTACATTTATTGCAAAAGAAAACAAGAAAAACCCTCTAATTTCATAGGGAATTAAAATTGAAATTAAAAATTCATTTAACTAATTGAATGAACTGTTAGTCGTCGGTAACTAAAAGATTAATTAAATTTTTTTAAACGTCAAAAATAATTTTTAATGTGTTTTTAACTTTTTGTTTAATTAAAAAACGTGAAATGACAAAATTTATTTTAATGTAATTTTTTAATTCTTTTTAAATTTCTAGAAAATGTTTAATTGTATTAAAACATCGCTCAAACGTCTATTTCCCTCTGGTTATGACCCGTTTACCGAGCTATTAAGCCTTTCTCAAAAAAATTCAAAACCTTTTACTGCTATACCTAATTTTAAACTGTCTTGCCGTTTTGTAAAAAATATTTATTTAAAAATGCCTTTAGACAATCGTTTCTCAACCTGTAAGGTGCACCTCGGTGCGAAGCCGAAATGCAAAACTAAATTATTTATAGAAGTTGGAGAAATATTGCTTTATCAATACAAGAATACAAAGCAACGTACTAATTTCACTTTTTCACTACAAGGTCCCCGTTCCACTATTTGTGGTAATAGTGGTACTCCAAGGGTACCACCATTTGAGGTTTAACCAGTTGGATGTGACCCTGAAGACAGCTCTGTTTTTTTTTTACTCAGACCAGACGCCGATCAGTCCCTGGTCCAGCAGCCTCCAGAGGTATCGTTTCGCCTGGAGGACGTAGTGACCTAAATCAACTTACAGTGAAACCTATGTATAAAAATAAATACTGTGTACAGTGATAAACCTACCTATAACGACGAGATTTTATTTCCGCGTTATATTTTTACCTGCCTGTAGCGATAATCAAACTTTTGATGGAACTGTCTATAACGATAACTTATGCAATTCTTAAAAGCTTAAAAAATAATTTATGCAATTTTCATGTATTTTTCAATTTTTAAAAAAACTACGTCCCGAATGCATATAAACAACCTTTACTCTGCTAGAGACCATGTAAAAACTTGAAGAGTGCTGATTGGCGAGCACATAAAAACAACGTCAGCCATCTCCTTCATATCTTGTTTTGCGTGCTCTTTTAATGTTTCTTTTCGAAACGAGATTTCCTAGACATTAAAGGAAGAGGAAATTAAAAGCACTCTCTGCAAAAGTGAATTCAGAATTTCTAAAGAACGAAGTCTGTTCACATGCGTTGGATGAAGAAAAAACATGGCAGATGCATTTTCTTTGGTGGCCAATCAGGAGTTCCAAACCTATGATAAGGTCCCTAGCTAAGTAAAGGTTGTTTATATGCGTCCCGAATATTATATAACGAAAGATGGAAGCACAATGTGAAGGAAATTCCTCACAGTTGGGGGAAAGCTAAACTTTTGTGGCATCTAATTTCTAATTGATAAAGAATTTAAACAAGTTGATGTCGTAGAAAACTTTGAAATTTATGGCCCACCATATCTCCTCTCTTATCTCTATATGTTAGAAAAAAGTAATGTCAAAAAAATTGTGGAAGGAAGTCTGTGGCGGGTCTGCGTCCAGGAGACTCCATAGCACCTACAGCCTTGAAATTTCGCACAAAATAACGTCGAGCCCTGGTGGTTTGAACCTGGAGTTTTGTTTTTAAATTTTGAATTAGTTTTTTTGTAATTAAGCTCAAATTTCGTGTAAATTGACTGTAAAGGGATGTAAGATTTCGCACACCCCTCAATATTCTATGTCGATCGAAAGAGATTTTGTTTCAGCATTAAATGGAGCTTGTTCCGATTTTCTCAATTGGTTACAGCAGATATAAGGGTTTCTATTTAGCGAAAACAAGCCCGGACATGAGAGAAAAAATATTACTAGAGATTCACGAACTTGAAAATTACTATTCAAACATACAAAACGGCCTATGTTCAGAAATTCGAAACAAGTAAGTTTGTACCTTGGGGGAGGGGTGCTCTTTGAAGCATTTCTTTAAAAACAATTTTGTAATACGTATTTTTATTAAGTTCTTTTTTTTCTTCTGGTTGAAGTGAGATTTTAATACTATTCTGTGTTCATTAAGTGTTTTGCTGAAACTAGATTTTCTACGGGAAGGGGAACGTGATTTTTATATTGTTCTAATTGTAACGCGTATTGTAACTGATTCTTCTTAACTGGCACTTTAAAAATTTTGTGAACCAAAAAAGATTACGTAGCAATCTTCAGGGGTAGGTGAGCGGCAACGAGCAGGGGGAAGAACCCCCTAGTATTATTTAAAAAAAGGTATAATGTTGAAAATGCAGTTGGAAAAAGTGAAGTGAACACTAAACGAAGTCGATGTTGACCAAGATTTTATTGCTTAAAAGTTTTCCTTATGCTGATAGCAAGGAAATGGCCTCACCTAGTATGCATGTACGCCTTCAACTTTTCTTTTCATCAATTACTAGCTGTACCCGACGCGCGTTGCTACGCCAACAAAAAAATACATCATTATACTGATTTTCATGACAATCGGTTGAACGGGGCAGAAGTTGCTACTCTGCAGTGCCACCTGGTGGCGAGTGGCTTCAATGAGCATATTATGCACCTTCTCCGTGGAAAAATACATATGTATAGCAATTTTCATAATAATCGGTCCAGGTATCAAGTGAAGCCGTGACTATACTCAAATTTTGTATTCACGCAGTTTGCAAGATCAAGCAATCGCTAAAAATATGAAATAGAAAAAGTTTTAAATCCCCCCGTTGCATGAAAAGCCATAAAACAATAAGGAAAGAATTTATTTGTTCAAACTCAAGAAAAATGGCAACAGCTAACTTCTTATCAGTGAGATCTTTCACGCGAATTAATTTCTGCAGCCGATAAATTTATTCGTATTTATCCAATGGATTGTGACTTAAATTGAAATAAAAAAGGAACTTTCGATCGGATTTTTTTCGAACTGGTCTATAAACATTCCCAGTACCAAAAATAACAAACGGTGAAAGTTTCAGCCAAATCTGCCGGGTAGTTTTTGTGTTCATGGATGACATACAGACAAACATTCATTTTTATGTATATAGAAGATACATGTTTAAAAACATTAGAGTTTAATTATTACTACACTTTTATATTATATCAATTTTAAATGAATTGAAACAAGTAACATTTTTTAAATAAAAATCAATAGATTGTGTGTAGGGGAGTCACTTTTGTCATTCTTGATATTATCGTAAGATTTAAACTAATGTGAAACATATTATGCATCATATCATTAGAGTAACTTTTGAGCAATATATTTTTAAAACAATTATCCAAATTTTAAAAGTTTTTCATGACATAAAATGGAATTTGCGTAGCCTCTAAGTTTGTCTCAACTTGCCCCGTAGCGGGGTTAGTAGTGACATGCTTGGGGTACATTGTGACACACAAAAAACGCGTACAAATACGTTGTAAAATTTACAAATTATTTACGAAATGCAATTAAATGTGATATTTTAAGTAAAGATTGAGAAACTGTCATAGAAAAAGAAATGTACACATAAAATTCAAGTAGATATTCAATAAGATAAATTGAAAATTCTTTAATTGAAACTATTTATTATTGTTTTCATACTAATACCGAAAATACCGGTATTTTACCTCATTAAATACCGGTATTACGAAATTGCAAAATTGCTCGAAATACCGGTATTCGGTATTCCGGTATACCGGTGTTGCAATCACTAACTAGAATCAATTATATTTTAGGGATTATAATTAAAATATTGCTAGATAGCGGGCGCTGCAAATGTGTGAAACTATTTTGCAATTTCACTCCTTTTTTTTTAATAAACAAATTAAAATTCCTCGTATTCCACAAATATACCACGAGGCTTACAGGAGTAAGTAGTAAAAACATAAGTTAAAATAAAAAATGCTTAAAATTTTAAATTGTTAACAAATTCCGACAAGAGCTTCAAAAGACAATTTTTCTTCACTTCTTATTGCAGTTTAAGAAACGTCGATAGATTTCTAATAGAATCTTTGTTCTCAAAAGCAACATCATTACGAAATGCTGATTCAACATCAAAATGAAGACTAGAAAAAAAAATGTTTTTAAAGAACTTTTATGGGACAAAAAATACAAGTTTATTTAAGCACCGCAGGTTTATTGAGCAGAGAAGAAATATTGTACAAGATGGCCTTGAGGGAAAAACGTTTCGTTTCTTAATTAAAATTCCCTTCTTAAAGATTCAATTTTTTTAAACGCAGCGCATAAAAGGGATTGGGAATTTCCTAAATAATATTTTACCACCTTCCGTTGTAAAGGAAGCAATTCCTGTTTACCATTAAAGACTTTTTTTCCCTGTGGTACTGCGTAAAACTTGATGACTTTTTTATTTCATTCTTCCGCACAATCAAATATCTTAATTTTTTTGCATTGCGAAAGGTGCCCGGGCATAAAAATCAGCTCCGTGTTTTTGACGCGATGAAATGTTGAGAAAGAAGAGTTTTTTCAATATAACACGTTCCTCTAGGCGATGTTTTCATATGTAATGAGCATTAAAAAACATGCGCATGGAACTTAATTTAAACAGGATGTTTGTTTACTCAAATAAACAGCAAGGCAGATAGTATGGTCTACCCATCGTTGGTTAAGTAGGGGAATGTGGGGCAAAGTGAAATGGTGAAATATTTACTGTGCTCTTCGCAAGGTCTATCTGTTAATATTTTAGCTACGTAGTAACACGTGTAGTTCACTCCAGTCAAGAAAAAATTACCTGCGAAAAGAAAAAAAATATTAAAAAAATGATACTCACATTACAATATTTTGATGTAAGTCAAAAATTATTTTTGTTATTATTAAATGATAAAGTTCCAGTTTTTAACATTTTAAATATTAATTGAGATCTTATCTTATTCGTTGCAGTATTTGTTTATTTAATACTAGTGGCACCAGCATGGCTTTGCCCGTAGTAGAAAATTAAAAGGTCATTTGGTTCGCCTGTATATTAACAAATAATGACAGCAAGGCAGATAGTATGGTCTACCTATCGTTGGTTAAATAGGGGAATGTGGGGTAGAGTGAAATGGTGAAATATTTACTATGCTTTTGGCAAGGCCTATCTCTTAATATTTTAACTATGTAGTAACACATGTAGTCCACCTCTGTCAAGAAAAAAATACCTGTGAAAAGAAAAAAATATTATAATGTGAGCAATTTTTTTAAAAAAAAAGAAAAATTAATTTGAATTTTGACCTCTTGAATTCAAATTATGTTTTTTGCAATCACGAGTGTGTGTGTGTACGTAGGCGTGTTTGCTTATGTGTGGAAGGGAGGTATGTGTGTTTGTGTGCAGGGGTATGTGTATGTGTGTGTAGGCACGTGTGTTTGTGTCTGTGTGCAGTTATGAGTGTGTGGGTAGTTGTGTGTTTGAGTGTTTGTGTGTGTGGGGGGCATGTGTGTTTGAGTGTTTGTGTGTGGGGGGGGGCATGTGTATGTGTGTGTAGGCATATGTGTTTGTGTCTGTGTGCAGACATGAGTGTGTGCGTAGTATTGTGTAGGTGTGTGTGTATGTGTTTGTGTGTGTGTGAATGTGTTTGAGTGTGTGTAGGTGTATGAATGTGTGTATATGTTTGTGTATGTGTATGAATGTGTGTATGTGTTTGTGTATGTGTGTGTAGGCGTATGTATGTGTGTGTTAATGTGTATGTGTGTGTAGGCGTAAATATGTGTGTGTACGTGCGTGTATGTATGCGCGTAAGTGTAGGATATGGACGCAACCTGGAGACGGTTTTCGCTAGAGGAGCAGCATCGTGAGACGGCCGGTCGACGGTGATGCTGCAGAGGGTGCTGGCGGGAAAATAAAATCATAGGACATCAAAACACTCAAATGAATGCAATAAGCAATGTGATTGCTCAGGAAATGATACACACATTACAATATTTTGATGTAAGTCAAAAATTATTTTTGTTATTATTAAATGATAAAGTTCTAGTTTTTTTTAACATTTTAAATATTAATTGAGACCTAATATTATTTGTTGCAGTATTTATTTATTTAATATTATTGTTATTTTTATTTTAAATATTGAGTATAATTTGTCAAGTGCATGCGGGGCAAAGCGGATGGGGCAAATTGAAATGACTCTTTTCGCTTACCTATTCAATCATTTATTAAATCACTTACGTATTCATTTATTAATTAATTTACCTATATTCTTTCCTTTAATAATTCACTTTTTTACTTCCTTTTACAAAAAAGGAACTGTAAACATTACATTTTTCAGCGTTTGGTTAAAACACCTTCAAAGACTTTTGAGATACTAAGGAATAAAAGGTGTTCGGTTGTTCCCCGATGGGGAGACGGAAGGATATGTCTTTCAAAGACGTACAAGAATTCTCTGACACTACAATTTTAAGAATATCTTTTTGTAGTTTAAGTGAATTTAAATTCGTATTAAAAGAAAAAAATGAAAACACATTTTCCAACTTTACGGTGGAGAACTTATTCGAAAAATGTTCATTAATATCATCCAATCATTTTTCAAAAAAAATTTCATGGCCTAATACGAGTTTCAGCAACGCCCTCGTAATACCAAATGCCAACTTAAAACGAAGGAACGAGAACCAGTCTATATTTGCACGGAGACCACTGCCATCTATCGGATACATTAAAAACTAAGGGGACACTGGATCTTGAAAATAAACTTTTTAAATTATTGATGGATTTGCATGACATTTTAGTCATATACTTTAAACATTGGTACAAGCTTAATTATAAAATTTCACTAAAAAATTTTAATTAGAAGACCAATTATTTAAAAAAATGTAAATAACCTTAACGATAACTAACAAAACTTTGAAAAGTCCCTTGCGTAATTAGTTTGATTTCACAACACTGAAACTTATTTTAAGTCATTCTCTATACTATAATAAATAAAACAAAACTCACAAAATTGTCCTCATATTCAAATAAATTCAAAAAATAAAAATTTCAAAAATGCCCAAAAATTTGACAAAAATTTCTTTCTTTTGAACGTCCAGTGTCCCCTTAATAGCTAAAAAATAAAGATTTTTTTTTGTTTATTTTAAATTTAGAACTAAACCTATTAACTATTTGATTTGAATGGTTTGGATCCTTTGCCATAGCAACGTCTTCGTTGGATAGCTACTAGGTAGTGCTAGTTTACGAATTATTACCACATATGGATATTCACGAGGCGAATGTTTGAATCCACCGCCATAACAAAGCCATATTTGGATTACCGCCAGGTAGCGCTGTCCTCCGTACGGAAGTTCATTTTTTGAGGCAAATGCGATGGGCATTTATATTATTCAGATAGGCTTTGGTTACAGACAGACTCAAATACTTTGATTTTATTAGAAGTAGATTCAATTAGTATTGCAATGAATCGAAAAATCGGCAATAAAAATTAAGAAAATATGTCGATCTTCTATTTGAGATTCAATATTTTAGCTTCATTGCTGAATTTTAAGCTTGTGAGTCAAAACGATTTATATTTTCTTTTCTTCATTTCAAACTAAACTTATTACAAGAAAAAAGGAAAACCTGAATTTAGTTACGTGACTTAAAGGATGCTATCTAAGCATTATGTTTCACGAAAGTATTTTATTCTCTAATCTTACACAAAAAAAGAAGAATAAAGAACGATTAAAAAACATAAAACTCGCAGATCAATCTGCTTGGATGATAACGTAATTGAATTTGAAAATTTACATAACCTAAGAAACAAAGAAACAGAAAAAAATTCGATGGGTATAAGTAGCTGAAAGATAATTGTTTACGTATAAAGGAAAGAGAAAAAATCTTGTTCTGGCTCTAAAGGAGCTTTTGTTTAAGTTACTGATTTTTATAAATTGGTAATTAACACTAAAAAACATAATGAGGTTCCTTTTTTAGTTTTCCATAATTTATTTCCAAATTTCATTGGGGAAAAACCAAAGATAAAAACCGTATAATCTTGACATTTTCTTTAGAAATGATTTGCCTTCATAAATAAATTAATTGAAATCTTTCTAAACGTACGCAAAATGTCGCTTTTTGCGTTAAACATTTATCAGAGATGATTAATTCCATTCTTTTTTTTTATTTGAAAGTTTAAAAAGCAATTTTTTTTTTTTTTTTTTTTTTTTTTTTTTTTTTTTTTGCAAAATGCAAATTGGAAAAAATAAAAATAAAATATTTATAATTTTAAACACCAGACAGGAAATTAAGAAATTAACTTTGCACGTACTTTTTTTTAATGATACCAGAGATAATACAATAATAAAGATTTATAGATTTAAAAGATGTTTGCAAAACATATACGTGTTAAGTAGAAATTAGTGCAATTTTCTACATTCAGTAAGTCATCAGCAGAAAAATAAATTAATTTATTAATTTATTTTAATTATACGTCAAAGTTCGAGAATATTCCTTCTGCTGCTAATCGGGAATTTGCTGCAATCCTTTTCAGTAACTTCTTTTACGGATCGTCTGCGAAGTATCATATCATTTTAAGTCAAAGATGGATCTGTGTTGAAGATAGAAGACTGAGCTAATTAGCATAGCTTATTAGCTATTGAACCAGAACTTTATTAGTGGTAATTTTACTATATTATTATACTATAATACAACTCTTAGTTACTATATGTATTTGTTCTTAAAGGTAATGTTTGAACCTTTCAGTACAAATTATTAATGCTAAAATTAAAAAAAAAAAACAGGTAGTTTTTAGTAACTTTAAGCAAAACAAATAATTATTCAAACGAAATTGTTTATTGAATAAACACTTGCTTAAATCAATTCTTTGTCTTATAGCACAAATTATAACTTTGACAAATTGCTCGTCTCCAAACATTGTAAATCTCGAAATTATCATTGTTAGGCATCGTCGTGTTAATATCGGAACAACTTGCTCCAAGGCGGGGTAAGATGTTCTTCCTTTTTGGCTTTAGGTACTATAAAATTTATTTTTAAAAAAAAATCTTACGATATACAACTTAAAAAGCTAATCGTTACAAAAGGGGACAAATACTATAATAAAATTTTTGAAGAAATATTAACGTGGCATGCAATCTTTTTTTTTTTTTTTTTTTTTTTAAGCATTTATGGCAAGCTTACTTTGAGCAACTGAATTGAAAAACGAAGAGCAAGAAATGTCTCAATATTCTGTGTACTGAGATAATTAAAGTATATCACTTGCCTCCCGCTTTGATAAATTATTTTTAAAATGTATAAATAACCATTTTTCTCATTTTCTTTCAGTTATTCATTGCTCTATGTGCAACATTAAATAATTAGAAAATTTTGGAAAATAATATAATAGTTTACTTACATTGAATAATGGTTTATTTCTAATGTTTGAAAATTAGGAAATTTGACATTTTTGTTTATATTTTTAATCTAAAGAAGAAATTTTTTCAAATCTTATAAATTTCACTCAAGCGCAGAACGAGGTAGAGAGTGGCTAAACTATTATACTCAAGCAAACTTTTCTGTATTTCTATTGTTTTTTTTTTACTGTTATTGCATAGTTTTACTATTTTAACACATTTTAAAGTTTATTTAAAAGTTTAAAGTTTATTCTGGCAACACTTTTTTTATTTATATTACTTTCAAAGTGACAAACGTCAGCGTCAGTGTCCGTTAAAATTTCAAGTTGCTAACTTCTTGTGAGTGGGATGTTTGGGAAAAAATAACGGTTTTATATAAAGTACTAGGTAACTCAAGTAACCATATCAGGAATTGAAAGCATGCGACGCACACATCCAAGCAGTGATAGCAGCCAAAAGCAGAGTTACTAACATTATTATTATTATTTTGTTACATATATATAGTATCGATCAGAAGGTACTTTGCGTTTACTATGTTTAATTTATATTTTAAATAAATTTCAAAATGTGTTCCAATAAGAAAACTATGTAACAACAATAAAAAACAGTAAAAGTACAGAAAATTTTGTTTGAGTATAATAATTTGGCCACCCGCTGTAATAGGTGATAAAAAGAAACAAAAAATAAACTAATGTAAGCTAAGTAAGATCCAGTCGCACTCTTATTTGGCTTTGAAGAAGTCAAAAGAGTTTGCCAATAGCTTGGGTGGATTCAGAACACAATAATTGGGAAGCTGCTGAATAAGTTTCTGTTACAGAAGGTTTTGTGACGACTTTAACGTTGTTTATGCTTGTAATTACATGTTTCCGCAAGCCCTTAGTGCTACTAAAATGGCGCGAAAACCTTCATTAATCTTGAATCACGTTTACTTTAAGAAAGCTTTGTGGTGCAATAGATCTCTCTCCTACCATTTGTGGAAATTAATAGATATAAGAATACTTTTTTTTAAATAAAGTATAATATCAAAAAAAAATTAAATACCTTTCTTGCAAATTCAATTATTGCTTCTAAAAATTATATTTTGTTACACAAATTTCAGATTACGTTTTCATATTTTATATTCGTTTTAAGTATCATAAAAAAACATATTAATGAGTTTCGAATATAATTAAAATCTAATCAAAAATTTGGCAATGTAAAGATTTATAACATAAAAAAATAATTTCGAAGTATTTCTTTAAATGAATTTCTTTTATTTCATGTAATTTAAGATGGAATACAATGCTAAGTAAGTTAAAATTAGTGCACACATTGAGTTACGGACGTTACATACTATTTGTACACTATCATGAGTTTTTGTATTTTTTCTCTGAGACTGCCCCTTAAATGGGAGTATTCCTTATTCGGAGGCAAATGCATGAAGGTTTTTATTCAAAGGGGCTGGGGGCCAGAAAAAAAATGTCCGTTAAGGGATCTAATGACCCTTAACCTTCAAAATTTTCAATTTTCTGAAAAAAATATATACGTTATACATGATTTAATTCTGAACAATTTGATACCTTATTTATTACCATACGCAAAAATCTTTTCAAGTTATCATGAAAATGCGTAAACTTTCCCCATAGAGATTTATGTTTACAGCAGTTGTTTAAGCCTCTTTTTCTCAAGTGCCGGTTTCTCGTTTTGCGCGCATGATATCTTAGAAAGTTTCTTATGTATTTCCGTAAAACTTTTCATGCATATTTGTCTGGTTTATTTTTATGATCTGAACCTATATTTTAACTAAAAATAAAAGTTAATATTAAGAAAAAAAATAATTTTCCCCCAAAATTTTGGAAAATTTTGATATTAACTTATAAAATTTCAAAAAAAATAAATAATTAAAAAAAAATAAATAAATTTAGGTTTATATCATAAAAATAAACCAGACAAGCATGCACAAAAAGTTTTACGGAAATATATAAGAAACTTTCTGATATATCATGCGCGCAAAACGAGAAACCTGAGAAAATGCAACCTGAGAAAAAGAGGCTTAAACAACTCCTGTTAACATAAATCTCTATGGGGAAAGTATGCGCATTTTTTCGATAACTTGAAAAGTTTTTTGCGTATGGTACGAAATAAGGTATCAAATTCTTCAGAATTAAATTAGGTTTAACACATATTTTTTCCAGAAAATCGAACATTTTGAAGGTTAAGGGTCCTTAGACCCCTTAAATAGAGGTGTCCCCTAAAAGAGGTTCTACTGTAATTAAAGAATAACGTGATCATGAAAAAGAATAAGTGTGAAAAACTTACGTTAATATATTCAAACGAAGCTTTGTTTGAGCAACATAAAATCGATCATAAAAAGAATTTTTGTGAAAATTCATCAAGACTTTAAAAAGTTGAAATATGCTGATTAAATGTATGCTATCTCACGAATAACCCATAAGCTTTACACCGACTAACGAGGTCCGATATTTCTCTCTTCTATGCGCCGTCTTTTGACTTTTTAGTAGCTGCATTAATTTTGTTCTGACGTCAATATTGCTTATAAAGAAATATGCTTCTGAATTAATGGTGATGCAAAATTCAAAATTATTTCAGATTTTTTTTTTTTTTTTTTTTTTTTAAACAGAAGTAATCAGAGCAAAAAGCACGAGGGTAGAAGAATTATGATTTTTTTTCTTTTACTTATTTTATCAATTTGAGATATGTTTGTCTGAAATGAGACGAGAAATCTGGTTAAGTTTGCAAGCACTCTTATAATTCAAGATCCGACTTAAGTTAAGGAAATTCGATGAAGGTAGGTCATCAATAAAAATGTAGATAAAATTATTACTTACACGATGGTATGATTTTCTAAGCAACGAGCTGATGTGTGCATCACATGACTTCCTTTTACTCCAATTTAATGTCATTTCCCCATTATTGGCAATTTTAATGTGATTCAATAGTTTACTCTTTAAATATCACCAACAGTGGCCAAATTGAAACCAAATTTTTAAAAAAAAATTAAAAAATCGCCAAATTTGTCGCCAAGTTGGCAACAAAACTTGGCGACGAAGAGACTGGCGATATATTGCCAAGTGTCCGACAAATTATAACACTACTTGAATTTACATCGAAATTAACAATGATTTACCCCCAAACAGGGGCAAAAGACCCCCCTTAGGAACATCCAAATGCAACCAAAAGGGAAGGTGCACAACTAGGCCTCACTAGGAGTCTACTTACCAAATTTCAACTTTCTAGGACATATCGTTTTTGAGTTATGCGAGATACATACACACATACGCATATACGCACATACATACGGATGTCACGAGAAAAGTCGTTGTAATTAACTCGGGGGTTGTCAAAATAGATATTTCGGGTGTCTGTAAGTTTCTAGTTATATATCCACGTGTGGTCGGGTCGAAAAAAACTCAACATTCATTCGGTGGTGAGAAAAATGGAAATTAAGGCCGATTTTTGAGTCAAAATTTTTTCGCGAATACAATAGGGTCTGGTGGGGGAAAGTGGTCAATGGGGTAAAGTGGTCATTCGTCAAATAAATGGCTATAGCTTGGAAATAAATGTTCGAATGAATGTGAAAATTTTATTATAGAGTAGGGCAGTTAGAAAATACATTTTGAGTACAAAATTTTACAATTGGCAAAATTTTATTTGGTAAAATAAAATATTTTGCGTGAATATGAAAAGTTTTTAAATCTAAACACTTCTTTTAACTTCCTTGGGAAATTTTGTTTGTTAGAATTATGAACAGATTGACTGCATAGGAAGCTTCCTACATGTCTCAAGAACTCTTACTCATCAGCAGTTAGCTGAATCTCTTTTAGATAATTTTTTAGAACAATTTAAGTAAGATGGGGTAAAGTGGTCATAGTATTAGGCTTAATGAATACCGTTCTTCTAATGTCACTTAATCGTTAAGTATAAGGCAGATATAAATTAAATATTAATTTCACTTAATATGTATTGTTTTTACAGTAAATGGGGTTAAATATACGAATATATGCGTATGCCTACGCAAATACTCATGTAGGCACGTGTATAGACGTAATCACATAAATGCACCAATAAATACATATATGGGTATCTGCAAATATTTTTAATCTATACAGATATACATTCCTACTATACACGTATATACTCGCTTGTACTCGTATATATATATATAAACACTTATATGCTCAGGTGGACACGTATATACGCGTACGTACACGAGTAAACACTTACATACAAGTATACAGGGATGATATGATATACAAGTATACAGGGTGAGTTTAAACTTTTGAGCAAATTATTATAAGGTGTAAGAGGGGAGGATAAGAAGTAGGAATCAGAAAAGGAACATATGGTCACAAACACAATACTGACGCGCTACATGCACGCAAAGCCGGAAACTGATGGATGCAAAACAGGTCAAAAATTTATTATACAAAGACAATTTTACACAACATTTTAGGTCTCAAGAAAATTTTAAAGCGATTGATGAAATTTGTGGCCTGCAGCTGTGACACACGTGCGTCGCAATCACAAAGTACGCTCTGTTGCAATAACGAGACATTTGAAAAACGTTCATCAGCCGCTGCGCCTTTGTTGCGATGCTTGCATTAGAGCTACTACAAGCCGTAACTTTTAACAACTGCTCTAAATATTTCTTTAAAACTAAAATGTTGGGTAAAATCATATTTGTGTAACAAATTTATGATTTGTTTTGCATCCATCAGTTTCTAGCATTTTTGTGCATGTAACGCGTCAGCGAACGTAAGTTCCTTATAATTCTTTGCTTCTTATCCTCCCCTCTCTCAACCCTTAGATTTTTGCCCAAGTGCTTAGATTCACTCGGTAGGCACACATGTATATAAACTTATATACTCGTGTGTACATACATGTACTGGTGTATACACGTAAATGTACGTACATACGTCTATACAGGTATATAATCGTGTTTGCACGTATACATACGTATACTCGTGCATCACAATGTGAGTAGACACGTACAAACACGCACTGGATGTATCCACGAATTAACTCGTGTATATCCGTAGATGTGTGTATGTACACTTTTATATGTGTGTGTACGTCTAATGTACACGTATATACTCATGTATGCACGTATATACTCATGTATGCACGTATATACTCGAAATACAAGTGCATACACTCAAATGATGTTCGTTTACACGCGTATATACCCGTACATACACGTGACACGTATATACTCGTATAGACAGGTATTCATTCCTGTAGGTAATCACGTATACATGCTTATATACTCGTGTACACACGTATATACTTGAGTAGGTACGTGCATGCATGTATCTGATGCATACATGTATCTACTCATATATGAACGTGTTTACTAATGTTTACACGACACGCATATACTCGTGTATACACACATATGCTTGTGCATATACTTGTAACTATAAAAATAACCGAAATATACAAATGTTAGGGTTGTTTAAAATGGTTTTGCATCTATTTTTAACTATGACCACTTTACCCCATGCTATGACCACTTTCCCCCACCCCATGGGGTAAAGTGGTCATAAATACAGAGGGAAAAGAAAGTGTTATAAAACTAATTAAATCAATATTTATTTTCCTAAAACTCAATGTACCGTGTTCTTTAATAATGCAATGTAAAATAAAAACAGAAAAAGTTTAAGTTTTTAAACGATTTATTGTATTTATTATTCACTTAAGTTGAAAACCTACGATTTTATGACCACTTACCCCACCAGACCCTACATCTTTTTTTTGTAAAAGGAAGTAAAAAGTGGTCGAATTGAAGGATTACAATTTTTTTTTGTATTTCGAAGTACCTTAATTTTTAGTAAATGACGCTTATTTGACTCAAAACTCGACATTTTCGCAGGAAAATGATCATGTGATGCCATTACAAAATTGCTCGATAAATCTGCCGAAATTTTGCAGCATT
The DNA here is from genome assembly GCF_026930045.1 of Uloborus diversus. Classification (NCBI taxonomy): domain Eukaryota; kingdom Metazoa; phylum Arthropoda; class Arachnida; order Araneae; family Uloboridae; genus Uloborus; species Uloborus diversus. Next base: position 10,097,957 of record NC_072731.1, read on the forward strand.
CTGCAGAATGTCTTCTTTAATCTGAAGATACCTGCAGAAAGTCTGCTGAATTTTAAATCTTGCTAACCCTATGATATTACCACTTTTGCTTAGTATTTTTATTTAAAATCTATGACTTATTAAAAAACTTGATGTATGTAGTAAATCAATCTACGTCGATACTATTAGCAAAGACCATCAGACCACGTCTTAGTAAATTGCAGAACAAAAAGCTTTTCATTATGTTAATGAGCAGATATATCGCTTATGTAATGCCGCAAGCAAGAAACCAACAAAGCAGTTTTCGCTCATGGGGAGCTTCTAGAAAATTGTTTGAATTATTCATTAATTGTGACCATGACCCAACACTTAATAACGCTTACAGTAGATAACATTTTATTTTTAATTGAGATTTATTTTATGTAGGTACTCCCCGCGTAAGTACGTAATGCGCATCAGGCCACGGGGTGGATGATTGGTATTTCATCGGACTCGTAACCGAAGGGTCCCGGGTTCGATTCCAGTTAGTAGAAGATCCTCCGTATTAGCTAATGGGGATTGGAGCACATTAAATGTGTTTTGGTCACCAAAGTCTTTCAATTGAATCCATTGAAGAATCCCGAGTACCCTTGATTGCTCGGCTTCTGGTCTGGGTCAAAAAACAGAGCTGTATTCAGGGCCAAATCCAACCACTTACACCACAAATAGTGATAGGTGTGGAGGACCCTTGAGTTCTGATGAAGTAATGCGCATCAAATGTTCAAGTTCTTGTGAATAAAGAAATTTAATGTATACTTCGAACAAACATATCGAAAAATAATTTATTTATTATAACGGCACCAGTAACAGACAAGGGTCCAGTAACAGACAGTTATAAGTTTGGATTTAAATAATAAGAATTTTAGGCGGGAGAAACTGATGTTACTGTGGCCCACACACACACACATGAATACGGTGCAACCATCTAGTGTTATATCAGAGTGAATTGTATGAAGCAGTTGGTTTTTACAAGCCAGTGGTAGAAGGTTAAGAACAGACGACACGAGGTCAAGTAGTCTCCCTTGTTCGTTTGAATTGAATAAAGCTTTAGTTCTAAAAATAAAGAACTTTTGCACATTTTGAAGAGAAAAGGGGAATTTTGTCCATAACTCATCCGATCTGTTACTGGGTATCATTAGATATTTTAGTGCCTGTTACTGGGGCATCAGATTTTTATTTTCGAAATTGAGCAAATAAAAATAGAATTAACTGATCCGGATGATCCAGAAGCAGCCAAACGTTAGATGAACTGTAGTTGCATAAGAGAAAAATAGTGTAAAAACTCTAAATACATTAAAAGGCTCGGAAAAATTGAGTTAACCTAAAAGAGATGTCTTAAGCATGTATGTTCCTGGTACCGTTACCCCACTGGTTCATTTCACTAGAGAACAACCAAATCGATAATTTTTTCAGTTTAAATGCATTAACAATTAAGAATATGATTGTCATAATGCGTATATAGTCGTTTATTTTATCTCTAAGCCAGTCCGGACAACATGCACCAGCTCAAATTTTCCAGTCATGGATTCTTTCTGCGAGGTCACAAAATGTCTTCTATGTAAAACTTTGAAATTTATTACCGTATTAGCTGCGTTGCCCGGCTTTGCACGGTGTACCTCTTAAATAAAAGTTAGGTCAGGTGACGCATGTTCAATAATCAGGCTTCATTTAGAGAAAAAAAAATTTGTTACGCGTTCGTAGCAACTTCGAACTTTCTTTGAATGACGACACAGTTCTTGAGAAAACACTGAAGATTTATTTACAGCTATGTACAGGAAATGTAGTTACAACTGCTAAATCAATCATCAGCAATTAAGCAAATTTCAATCAACACCGTAAACTCAACGATCACACATGTATTTACATCAAAAAACGCAAAACACAGCGCGAAGGCTAATACACAGAGAGCTAAATACACTAAGTGTCCAAAAGTCGCGGACGAATTTTAAACGTTCCAGTTTTGGAAGAACGTGATTCAATGAGCATTACAGATATTTGCATAAATCTTCGCTCGATGCAAGCTGGAAATGTAGGCGTTGCACTAGGAGACTGTTTAGTTCGAAGTAAGTATGGCTGGAACTATACACTTAAATGGCAGCACATATATCAAACAATATGAAGGCAGAAAAGAGAGAGAGAAAGAGATAATTTTCAAATGCACAGAATTTTGTACGCCTAACATTACAGCAACTTCAAAAATATGCGAAACACCATTAATGTTGCGATCACTTTAATAGTTGTTCCGACAGAGGCAAAAATGGAGGAAAAACATAAAATGTCAAAGACAATCAAATCGGCTGCAGATGAAAAAGAACTATCATTACTGGTAATTTCAGATAGGTACTTTCGGGACTATTACAAATTAGTTTCAGGAAATTTGCTAAGTTATGACGCATGCCGTTTTTAGAACACTATTCGTTCTTCCTAATGGGCTGAAAACCCGTTCTTTTGATGCTTGGAAACACATTTTCTGCAAAGTTTCCTCTATTAACAAATGAGAGATGAAAAAGATTTCGAAACGCTTAGATTAAACGATTTTTTATTATTTAAAGATTAATTTTGCAAAACATTTCACTCGACAAGGCAGCTGTGTCCTGAGCCCTTTTTTCTCCCTCTTCTCTCTCGGTGCTGTTTCTTTCTTTTTTTTTTTTTTTTCAAAATCTCAATTAATAAAAATGTTTATGAAGAAACACTCCATTGAGTACTCTTTAATATCGTTTAAACCCTATTTCTCTGGAAACTGCTGAGATAAATATAGAGGAGCAAAGCATGTCGGCGACTGAAGAGATAATTAGCAATGATGACGGTTTTTTTAGCGTGAAGAGTTAAAACTGAAAAATTGTTGTCAGAAAAGATGAGGCAGCCATTAAAAGTGCATCGATCCACTTTTTTGTTGTTATTGCAACATCTTGCCCTGATCTTTTTTGTTTGAAAGTTTCTTTCTCTGAAATCAGAAATTAAAATATGGTTGAAATTTTGAAGAAAAATGAAATTGTAATGCATGAAGAGACAGTATTTGAAAAAAAAAATCAAGCCTAAATTAAAAAATTATTTTGAATATAAAAAGTGATGTTTTTTTTCTTTGACGTGAAGAATTTTTACTTTGTACTGATGCTACATCTGGATCTTAATTTTCAATTTAATATTGTTTTATTAGCTTATGTGGCGGGATCAAATTAATATAGGGTCATTCCATAGTGACTAACGCAACATTCGCAGCTGATTTTCAAACTCTTTTTACTTACACCGGGAGTAAAAATTAATGTGTTTTAGTTTAATATGCAGATTTAAAATGTACAAGGTGACTATTTTTCATTTCTACCAAGAATTTGAAGCAAAATAGGCGCTAGTGGGTGTTTTTTCACCAAAAAATGCATCGTGACTAACGTAACATTTTTGCAACCCTGAGAAACAATGCTTATGTTACGAGATACATTTTTCTGAAACTTACGCAGGCATTTAAAATTGGCCGATATATTTGTCAGAGGTAAACAATCTATTTTCAAAAATGTACTACAGATTTGTTACAGATGAATCTTTTTTGGCCCTTAATGGTACTTTTACGAAAAACTGTGTGTGACTAACGTAACGTGACTAACGTAACCATCGAATAACAAGCAATGAATGCATATAAAAAACTTTTTATAGTTAATTTCTTGCTCTTATATTACTTTTACACTTTTTAGGAACCTTCTCTGTGTTGCATTGTGGTTCTTTCTTTACTTTTTTTCTATATCAGGGTAAGAAATTGAATGGAAGGATTCAGTTCAATTAACTCAATTTGAATGTGCGAAAAAAATAAACAAATAAAAAAACTGCTTTTACAAACTGAATAACATCATTCTTGGGCTAATTAAATCCTAAATATCTCTCTTTTAAAAAATTAACTTTATTCAAGTTGATAGTTTCACCGAATTCTAGTATTCTACCGATATACTAGTTATCGTCATGAGAAATTCCGTAGTAATTTTCAATGGCATATTATTTTTTAAGGTTTACTGATCCATCGAACGAATAGTGTTGTGCATGCTTTTGAATTAAAATGTAATATTGAAAAAAAAAATATTCGAAAGTTTTTGCAGAATGAATTTTAATTCCACATATCACCGCAAATGTTTGAATTTCAGATGATCATTCTTGCATTTTCTGAAATACTCGTATATGGCAGCAGCGCTTATTGTCACTGTTTTATGTAACACCTTAAAATGTTTTCCAACGAGCAGCCATTACTTCATTTTAATAATACGTGGAGATGTATTTTCTGAAAAATAGAGACGTTCTCCTTTGTTAAGACTGTATTTCTATTATCTAAATTCGTAAGCTTGGATTCTTGTGTTGAATGCACATTCAGCAGAGTACTCATTTTGCTTTACTCACCTTTTTTTCTTTTTAAATAATTCTTTAAATTGGAAGTATCTTTATAAAGACCTAGTAAACAGAAGGTCTACAATGTAATATTACTGGTATTTTTCACCCTTTACATTTTTAATCAATAGAGAATGCCTACATTTCCAAAATTGTTCATGCAAATGTACATTAAATTAAATAAGTTTTAAATATTCCGATTTTCATGAAATTTGGCACAAGTTAGTTTGTAGCATGGGAATGTGCACCTCGAAGCGATGTTTCGAAAATTCGATTTCAATCTTTTTCTAATTCAATTTTAAGAACATTTTCCGGAGCAAAATTATCATAAGATGGACGAGTAAATTACGAAATTAGCATGACGTGGAATAGCAGAGCGAATGAACATAGCCAATTGGCGAGAAATTCGTCATCCATTATTTGTAAATATACAGGCGAACCGAAAGACCTTTTAATTTTCAACTACCGGCAAAGCTTTGCGGGTACCACTAGTCTTAAATGAAAAGATTATAGTTCAGACATCATATCACATAATGAAAATGAAACTGGCATAAAAAAAATCCCATGAATGAAGAAAGAAGTTTTTAATTACGCTAAAAAATAAGTATACGAAAATTAATTTAATTAAAGCGAGAAATAAGTTTTAATTAATAATTACACAACGAACTTTTTAAGGCTAAAAAACTTGCGAAAGCTTCACGCAATATGATACGCTCAGTGGTTTGGTGTTTTTTTTTTCCTACCCCCCCCCCCCCCTCTGATTTTAACTTTCTACAACGCAAATGTTTTTTTCACTTTTTTTTAATTTTTAATTAGCTTGTTATTAAATGAGTAATTACTTTAACGACATTTTGCAAAATAAATTCTTGGATAACATATTTAAAAAGTGTGTTTATCTCAAGATGCTTTACTACATGAAATTACGGATTTTTTGTTCAGTTTGTAAAGTCATTTATTAAAAGAATAAATTTATTTCTAGCGCAATTGTAATCTTCTAATTTTAATGACACATCTACTAAACGTGACATTCACAATGTGCGTGTGTCAGATGCGAATGTATTCATTTATTTTCTAAAAATTTAACTGAAAGATGAAGCTGTTTTTTATTTCCTTATTTTTTTCGTGGAGTCATATGTTTTCTTAATAACCCAAAATTTATATAACTACCAACAAATAGTAGATGAAATTGAAGATAAGTCAAAGTACTGAGGCATAAATGCTTAGAGTGTTTTAGGCACTAAGAATAATGTGTGCGGAGTTTTTGCATCACTATCATGGTTATCAAAGTTTGAAATTAATATCACAAAATTTTGCATCAATATCAGGGTTAAGCATCAGACATTCAGTAAAGTTTCGTTCAATACAAAACGTAATTTATTTATAATGCGGGTAAGTTTGGCTTAAATTGTTCAAGGTTTGTTTTCTACTGTTTAAATGAACGGCAGACAAAAAACACCTGTCGTTGAAACCGCAAACAATTGACGCAATTGAAATGATAAGCGTACATTTTGGAGATACTCAAAAGTAGTGGGTGAATGTTGGGCAAAGTAAAATAATTAAGCTAACTTTTTTGTTTTTGTAATGAAACTCGCATTGAAATATTATTATTTATTTTTATCAATCAGTCAAATCGAAGGGGGAAAAACGTTTTTTTTTTTTTTTTGGAGCGAAGCGAAAAGTACAATATTTATCGAATAAAGCCTAGCCTATATCTCATTTGCCTAGTAAAAATATCTTTCATCTAATGAGTGAATAAATAAACGAATAAATGAATCAATAATGACAAAATAAATGAATAAATTAAACTATAAATTAACTATTTAATTTAAACATGAGACAAAATGAGCTAATATAACAGCGAACTAATAAGAAAATAAGTGAATGAATGGGTAAATACGTTAATTAATAAATGAGTTAGTAAATGATTTAATAAAACAGTGAATGAATAAGAAAATAAGTAAATGAATGAATAAATAAGTTGATCAATGAATTAATAAGTAAATGATTTAATAAAACAGTGAATGAAAAAGAAAATAAGTGAATGAATGAACAAATGATTTTATTAATGCATGAATAAGTACATGATTTTATAAAACAGTGAATGATTAAGAAAATAAGTGAATAAATTAATAAATAAGTTAACTGATGAATGAAAAAATAAAGATTTAATAAAAAAAGTGAATGAATAAGTAAACTAAAGGAACTAATTCCTTGACAACTTGTATTAAACATTAAAAATCAAAACATGCCAGATATTAAAAAAATAAATGCTGTACTCGACATCAGTAGAGCTGAAGTAATATTTAAAATTTATTTATAAACATTGTCCTAATTAAAAAACAAAAATTATTTTTGATAAACTCCAAAATATTTCAATATAGGGGAGACCGGGGCAAGGTGACGAGCCGGGCAAGATGACGAATGCCTTAATTTTTCTATTCTCCACTAGGTAACTGCATCAACTGCATGCTACTGGCTCTCCTATCCGCTGTTCGTTCAGCAATAGTATAGAGACGCTGAAATCGCGATATTTGTGTTAGTTTTGAAGCGCTGATTGTTTACCGTTGCCACGGTATAACTTTTATGCATGTGTAAATAAGCTCTGCTGCATATACATATTAGATATATCATGTCTCTGGAGTATTTATGAGTAACTTAGTTTAAATACTACCTATTACCATGAATAAATATCAATTAGTCGCCTTCTTTTATGGCAATGGAGAAAAATCCGTTCAAACAAACAGTCGGGGGTAAGATGACAGATCGAAGCGAGGGGCAAGATGAAGAGCTCGTCATCTTGCCCCGTGTTTCGGAATTTATTAAAATAACTATATTGTCCATTTTATTAAATCCTGTAAACGCTTATTTGTCTGTGTGTTTGTCCACGCTACCTTGCGCTTCTATAACTAGTTAATCTAATGACTACATAGTTGACTGAATTAAACCAAGCAAAGAATCTCCTGTTCTGTTGGTTATTGACAATCATAAATCTCACATAACTTTGCAGGCTATGTTATATTGTAGTGAAAAACATTATCATGGTTGGGTTTCCACCCCATACATCGCATCGTCTCTCGCTACTGATGCGTCATCTTTCTGCCCGTTAAAAACCTAATACAGCCAAGCATGTGACAACTTTATGGTCATTCATCGAGGACAAACTATCACAGACAAAAATATTGGTGAGCCTTTAAGCACCGCCCACTTCAAAGCAGCTGCATTTGGAAAATGCCGCTAAAGGATTTAAAGAATGAGGCATGAGACTCATTCTCTTGTTTTTAGCGGACTATGATGCTGTTGGCAATGAAACTGAGACTAATAGTGCTAATCTTCAGACCTTGGGAGGAGAAAAAACATATAAATCCTCTAGACGAAGCAGAAGTTATGGCAAATGCTGTTACCGATGCACCAAAGAATCCTGTTAGTGTTTCTGATTTCATTGCATTGCCTAAGCAACACAATGTGTGAAAACAAAAAGGAAAAGCAGAAAACTGATATCACACATTCTTACACGCACAGCCATCAAATAAATGTCAGAACAAGGGGCAAAGAGGAAGAAAAAAAATAATTATTTAAAAAGAAAGAAATTTTAAGCTCGGGAAGCTAAAAATGGAGTAAAAAACTCAAACTAAGTTCCTATAGGCCCAAGTCTATACAACTCATGCCAAGCAATCCAGTTGAAACAACTTCAAATAATAGTGTTATAAGATGCCCTGCTTGTAAAGAGGAATAGTGTGACACTGCAACAGAAGAATGGATTCAGTGCTGTAAAAGCCAAAAGTGGTTGCATGAAGAATGTTCCAATTATGAAAATGGTATTTTTATTTGTTAGCTGCACAACTTAACGCTTCAACAGTACGCTACAATGCATTACGCTTAATTTGATATTTTGTAAGATGTAAAACAAAGTAATCATTTGTAAAGCTAGGTAACATATGCAAAACACAAGATATGTTCAACCTTTTTCAACGTCGTCATCTTGCCCCAGTACTGGGGCAAGATGATGATTTGTTAGGGTTATGAAAAAATAAAAATATCCTTCGTTATTTTTATTTGAAAAATTAAATGGTAACATATTTAATACTAAAAAGGACTACTCTAACAGCTCATGTAAAATTAATTTTACTATCCTTAAAAATAAATTAATAAACAACAAAAATTGTTAGCATAGTCATCTTGCCCCGGTCTCCCCTATGTATCAACTTTAGCAAATGACTTCTAATATTTTTTTCCTCGATATTTGGAGCTATTTACTATTTGACAGCAAAGAACTATATTTTTAAGAAACTAGTTTAAACATTGTTGGATAGATGGCGTTGCAAATTGAAAGCGTTTCACCATTTCACTTTGCCCCACATTCCCTTACTTTGCGTATTGAAATGAAATGCTCGTGTAACAAAGTAAACATACGAAAGTATGATTTGCTCTCAAAATATTTGAATAAATTGCAAATCATTTTTTTTGGGGGGGGGAGGGGGAATCCTATAACTAAATAACGTTTTTATACCGTCAGAGAACTCATTATAGAAAGAATTGAGACAGCGATTGGTTTTGAAGCGAAGGCTTACCGAGTTACCTATTCATCAAGTTCATTTACGCTAGCACTTTTCTGGACTAACCCAATAAAGACAACCACCAAAAGCAGAATGTCTCCTGAAAGGGTCCCTGGTTTTTTTTCTCCTTCCAGGCAGGGAATACATCTTACCTTTGTTCCTTGTACAATTGACTCGGTCAGTCCATTAAGTCTATTGAGCAGGAATTCCTTTCATTACGCATGTCAGTGGAGCATGGGAATAGTGGAGAAAAGCAATTTTCTCTAGCGGCAAAAGTTCAGAGAAATGATTCTAGAAATTAGCCTACTAATGGAAACCACTGTAGAAAGCCTAAATAGAAAGCGACGGGTACGCCGAACGGATAGGATAGATTTCTTTTTGAAATGAATCACCATTCTATTTTTGAATTATTACCCACGCATTGGTTGGAAGCATAACTGTACATTCAATATTGTTTCTTATTTGAAAATATATATTTTATAGTCATCATTACACAAAAGCAATATTTGTTTTTTTTTTAATTGACCCCAAAGGCGTACCACAAAGTAAAAAGAGTCCCGTGACACATTAAAATAGAAATGAATTTTTTTCTAGACAATATAGAAAATGAAGATTTGCTATTCGCAAGAGAAGACACAAGAAGGAAAATGGAAAATCCCATTAAAAGCCATGCGTGTGTACTAAAATCAACAACAAGTTTTTTTTTTTTGCTAGCAAATTGTAAATAAAAGCAATTAAGAATTTCAAATCATTGAGATTTTGTCAATCACTTGTGGGCAAGGACTACCACTTGCGTGAAAGGTTTAGAATTTTATGTGAATTTACTTCAATAGGTTATAGCTCCGGTTCTATTTAACTTGAAAGTTCCAAACAAATTTCATCAGGTGTAGAGAAAATTATTCTTTTAATTGGGATCAATATTTTGAACGTGCGATGAGTTTGTTACTGCCAAAACTGCGATTTAGTGCCAATTCAGGTTTTAAGAGGGTTTTTTTTACGTTCAAAACAAAAAATTAGAAAAAAATTTTAAAACATTTAGAAAAAAATATTTAAATTTTGAACTGCATTCTTTTTTATCTCAATTTTTAAAAAAATGCTACAGTAAAAGAATCGCAGAAAATTCGTCTATTGCAGGAATACAACAATAAAATAATCATAATTAAAAACTGAGCGTATGTATCTATGTTTGTATGTATCTATGTTTAAATTACTTTTCCCGAACGCAAGTGATTTCGCCATCGAACCAGGTATCGATAGATTCGTAATTGTCCCTTCTTTATGTTTGGCTATTTAACATAATCTTCTGATAATAATTTGCGGAGATATCAGTTAAAAACTATTAATCACAACACTTAGGTTTCGACATACAATCCCAATTTTTCGAAGGCTTTCCTCCATTCAACTTATTATTCAATGCTTTACCTCAACTTTCCGTAACAATGCTTTTTTTTAAATTTGTAGCCTGAAAAAAATCATTGAGAAAAAAGATGTGCTGCCATTTTTTTCTCGAATATGAAGAAATAAAACTTTGGCTTTTGTTTTGAACCTTTTCCTGTAATTGGGGAATTTGAAATGTTTCCTTTTTTCGGCTATTTTTCCGCAATCTGCCGCAAAATTTTACTGATTTTTTTTTTTTTTTTTTTTGTTCAAGCCTGATTGTTAAACACGCGTCACTCGACATGACTTTTGTTTTCGAGGTAGACCATGCAAAGCCGGGCGACGAAGCTAGTTCAAGATTAAATTTTAATGCCTTTCAGCACTTCTTGTAATTAAATTCCATGGCTGTTGGCGCGAATTTTTACCTTCCAGAACTAAAAAAAAAATTCTTTACCGATCTCAATACTGTTAATGAATTTAACTCGCACGTTCTCAGAGTTGTTTTATTTTTAATAGCTTACGTTACGCTTTCTCACTAAAGTACAGGTGCAAAAACTTTATAAATAATTTATGCTCGATAACGTTTCTCTCTTTTTCAACCGGAACAATTTTCTCTTTGAACGCTCAGAATATTTTTTGCACACACATCTCTTTGCTTTTCTGAAGGGATGGATAATCATTAAAAAAGAACTAACGATACGTCAAAGAAAAAGAAACTATTGCTTACAAGGTTTTTTTTTTTTTTTTTTTTTTTTTTTTTTTTTTTTTTTTTTTCTTCATCGTTTTTTTAATCACCGATTCTTGAAAGGTTTTTCGACAAATTGAGGAATAAAAATTCTTAGTTCAATGTAACGAGGGAAAAAGAAGTTGACTAAACTACAATTAATTCAGAAAAATCTAGATACAAGCGAAACAAACGATACAAAGTATGTGCAAGCTAGATACATACAAAAAAATATATGCTCCCTTATCTTAAAACTTAAGTAAGATTTAAAATTCGGTTCTTTTGCTATCGTATTTTAGCGTTCACCTTTAGATACCAATCACTTCCATATCGGAAAATATTCATGTTAGCCTTTTATATTTACGACCGAACGGAACGACCTTGAGGGTCACGGATTTGAACAAAATTCTATATACAGGTCTATTCCCACTGGACATGAGTCCAAATAAAGCGGTTTGACTGCTTAGGCCGTGGTTTGGCTACGAGGGTCCATAGTTGCTAGTTTAGCACCAGAAATGCAATGGGGTTTCCACTGGAGTCGGACTTTAACACTATGATCGATGTCCCAACACATTTGACATCTTCAGTAAGGACAACGAGTGGAAGAGTTTTTTCGAGCTAAAGTCCAGGACACCATTTCCAGTCTTTTTTTAGACTTACTAATAGTATTATGCTGTGAAAGTTTTGTATTCTTACTCAAATTTTAAGAGGGGGCTCAATGGTCCCTATTAATTTAACATTAACCGTAGTATAGAAAATGCTACAAGTTTAGAAACATTAAATTTCCCACAATTTTTTCACATAAAGCGTATACTCGAGCTGTCAATTTCCCCAATAAGAATTTAATCTACTATTCATTTAGGGGACCAGTAAGAAATTGAGGAAAAAAAATAGTTTGCCCGTAGTAGAAAATTAAAAGGTCATTTGATTCGCCTGTATATTTAACAATTATGAATGATGAATTCCTCGCCAATTTGCTATGTTAATTTGCTTGCCCATGATCGCATATAGTAGTTTGCTCTTCCACGTTGTGTTAATATGCTAGTAAACGTCATGGTAATTTGTTCGCCCACATAATGATGATTTGCCCGGTAAAATGTTCTTAAAATTGGAATAGAAAGAGAACAAAATCGAGGTTTTGAAAAATCGCTTCAAGATGTTCACCTCTATGCTACTAACTAGGTTTGTGCCAAATATCATGAAAATCGGCCGAACGATCTAGGCGCTTTGCGTGTAACAGACATCCAGACATACAGAAATCCAGAGATCCATACAAACAGAATTATAGACTTATTATTAGTAGAGATAAAGAAGAAAAGCAGCTATGCCTTTAACATATAAATCATCTTCACTTATGCCCACCTTTGCGTCAAGTAAAACCACCAGTAGTTGACACTTTAAGGATTTATTTATTTATTTATTTTTTCTGAACACAATTTGAAGTGAATTCACAATGTTGAAAACTTTTAGTAAGTGATAGCTCTATCAACTAGCCCCTAATACAGCGGTTCCCAACCTTTTTTGCTTTGCGAACCCCTTCCAAAATCTGTACGAGTTTAGCGAAACCCTTGTCCCTACCCCCCTTTACTAAGTGACAAGCACCCCCTCTCACGCACATAGTAAAATTGGGGGTGGGGGGGGGTTGAGAAACAAAATAATAATGGAAATATTTTGAAGTACAAACATTGCTACAAGCTAAAATGGTAGTTAAAAATTTATTACAAAACAATTCAATGGAGCAAACATAGTGATGATTCTTTGAGTTTCTACCTACTTTTAAAAAATTTTCAATGTAGTGGTTGTGGAGCAAAGAAAATCAAAGTCTGACTCAAATGTCTTCTCTGACAGTTTCAGTCTTATATTACGTTCAGTATTTAATTTCCTCCTGCAGTTATTTCATTTTTCCCATGGAAATTTTGTCCAAAAGGTGTAATAAAATTTAAAATGTCTTTTCTGCCACAAAAGTACATTAATTCGTAAATGCTAAATCAGTCAATTAAAAAATGATTTTAAAAAATATATTTTAGAGAAAATCTCAGATTAACTAAATGATATTTTTTCTTCCTGTAAAACTAGCTCTTTGATATGGACACTGTGTACACTGTGTACATTAATCGTTTGAGTACTGAAGAGTTTTCTTTTCCTTATTCTAAAATGCGGAATAAAGTGCGTAGTTTTTTTTTTATTATTATTATTATTTTCTTTTATTTTTAAAAAATTATAGATCCGTTTGCAATTAACTCTAATTATTACATAAACTGTAAATTTTACCGACAAAAATATTTTTATGCTCACATATTACAAGAAAGTTTTTCTTCGAAAATTTCATGAATTCCTTTTTTACAGAGCGCATATTTTCTTTTTTTAATTCCGTAATTTTTTTTTTTTTTTACGACGTACCTCACTATAGCAACAAACAGCAGCGCCATTGCATTTATTGTGTCTCTCACATTTTCAGCGAAGCAGAAGAGAAGCGCGGTAGCTCTTCGTCGCACACAAATGGTAAAGAAACAGAATAGAAAATAAAGATTTTTCCAAATGCTCTCATATGCTACATATAATGTTTTCATCACGCTGAATCGAATTTTCCAATCGAACGAGAAAACTAAAGCATTTACATGCTTTCATCTGAATAAATTGCGTTCAGAAGTTGAATTTTTCAATACGGGCTCAATGGGGTCGTTTCCAAAATTTTAAAAGTATTTTTTTCTGAAAGAGCATGCTTAAAAACATAGGATCTGACAATTTTTTAAATAATTCATTTAAGTTTAATAGTTTTAAAAAATTACTTAAATCTCTGCATTTTCATTGTTAACACTTCTGTCGTGTGACATCACAAATGATGAAATGCCATTCAATGTTGCAATTCACAGAACAAAATATTTAATTCGCATCTTTACTCACGTGTATTGGCAACGACAGGGTTGATAGCAAGCGTAGAGAGCAGTTTTAATTCGCTGCTTGATTAGCATAACGTGGAACCGTGGTAGAAAGATGCGCCATAGTGCATCATTTGTGACGTCATAAAGACCACGCCTTGTTTGAAAAATCGGACATTTTAAAAAATTAATTTTAAAAAACTGTTGGGAAAATGTACGTATTTTCTGGGTCCATGTAATTTTTTTGCTCATTCTATACATTTCAATGACTAAAAGTAGTATTTTTGACTGAAGGAAACCACCCCATTCTGTTATCACGCTCAACGAAAGCAGTAAAAACCCATGCCTTGTAATGACAGACTTAATTCTTTAAATTCACAAAGTGGAATGTCAGCAAGTGTTCTGACATTTGCATCCGAGAAGTATAGAATGTGAAAGAGACAAATGAATAAATAATGAACAAAAGACGCTTGAACTTGAGACTTCATCTCAAACAGGCATGTTAAATTTCCGCCATTACAATATTATTTTCGCGAACCCCCTCTGTATCTCTCGCCAACCCCCAGAGGTTCGCAAACCACCGGTTGGGAAATGCTGCCCTAATATAATGCAAAAAGAGTTAAATTACTAGAAGAAAAATAAAAATTGTACGTTCTTTAAATTAAAAAAAAAAAATGCGTCAGTAATTGCTTGTTATTTAATTCATCCATTTAAAGATTATTTAATTAAATTTATTTATTTGTTCGTTTATTGATTCATAATCATTTTATTTTTTCATTCATTGCTTTATTTACTCATTTATTTAATCGAAAATATTTTTAATCTTTACCAATAATAAAGCTGAAAGTCTCTCTGTGTAGATGTCCGGAGGATGTCTGGATGGCTGAATCTCTGTGACGCGAGTAGCGCTTAGACCGTTCGGCCGATTTTCATGAAATTTGGCACAAAGTTAGTTTGTAGCATGGAGGCTGTTCACCTCGAAGTGATTTTTCAAAAATTCGATATCGTTCTTTTTCTATTAAAATTTTAAGAACAAAATTATCATGAGATGGACGAGTAAATTACGAAATTTTCATAACGTGGATCCGTAACATGGGACAAGCCAATTGGCGAGATACGAAATTATCATAACGTGGAGGTGTAACATGGGTACAAGCCTATTGGCGAGAAAATTCACCATACATTATTTGTACATATACAGACGAACCAAAAGACCTTTTAATTTTTTCTATTACGGGCAAAGCCGTGCGGGTACCACTAGTAATCAAATAAAAATAGTTCATTAGAAAACTATTTTAATTTTTGTTTAGCCCCATGAAAAAAAAAGTGAAGCATTTCTACTTTTTAAGATGCAAATTTATTGCCGAAAATAAAAAAATATGGATACAAGTTGTAGCGTAAAATACATTGTTCTTTTTTATGTACTGCATTTTTCAAAACAAATGTCCAATCATTTAATTTTAAAAAGGGAAGTTGTCTTAAGTATTTCCCTTTGCTCCACATTCCCCAAGGCACAAAATATGATTTTATTGCACATTAAAATTTCTATTTAACTTTCAGTTTCTATAACAAGAGTTTTAAAGTAAACATTCAATTTAAAACACTTAACAATGCTCAGTTTTTGAATTCCTTTTGCGGAAAATATTTCATGTTTTCCCCAGTGAGAAGAAACACTTTCCCCACGCGCTCGAACGTTAACAATAGCTCCAAAAATATTTGAAAGTATACGTCAAAGTCTGTGTACATTCAGTGCCAATATCGACGGTGCTTCTTCATGGTACTGACATGCATATTATAAATATACGGTAATATTTCTGACTTTGGGATTTAGCTTTTAGTAGAAAAAAATAAATGGTCTTTTCGTTCTTACAGAACAAATATTTTTATACGGGAAGGCATTCGCTAAAGAAGAAAAAAATATGAGCTGTCATTTTTCAGCATGCTTTTTTTTTTTTTTTTTTTTTTTTTTCACTGCGAAAGAATCAGAATATATGCAAAAATGCACAAAAACGGTTTCTAACTTGAGGATGCTTTTTTAAAAATAGGGCTGTGGAGTTGAAGTCGAACTGATTTTAGGGTAAAGGAGTCGGAATCGATAGAAAAAATGCCGACTCTGGGTTTCTTTTTTTTTTTTAATTTTCACTGACTCCCCTTGCATTTTTTTTTTTTTTTAACTGACAACCAATTTGTTCGATTTCATGTATAAAGGTTTACTAATAAGAAAATAACTGTCATTGGCAACCAGCTAGCTTGAATGTTTATTGAACTTTCTCTAATAACTACTTAGGCCGGCTTACCCCCCCCCCCCCCCCCTTTCTTATTCAGAGCATTTTGTTTTAATTTGGAGAGGAAAAAGAGCATTACAATAACCGTAAACATTATTCTGAATGACTAGAGAAGTGCAGAGCTCAAAATCTTGTGCATATGTAACAAAAAGGAAAACTTGGGGAGCACCCCCCCCCCACCCCTCCCCCAAGCACACTGTCCAGCAAAAAAACTCTCAAATGCTTCTGAGGCTATTATGACTGATTCTTCTGCAATTTGACTCCCTTAATCCGAATATGATCTTCGATTTCCCCCTACACGTACCGATTTTTGTAAAAAATCGCCCCCCCCCCCCTCTTTTTTTTTAAATTTTCTTTAATTTGTGCTACATATGCACAAGATTTTGAGCTTTGCACATTTCTAGTCATTCAGAATAACGTTTACGGTTATTGTAACGCTCTTTTCCCCTCCAAATTGAAAAAAAAAAGGCACTGAATCAGAGGAGGGGGGGGAGTTTTAAAAAAGGGACATGATGGGGAAGAAGGTGGTCGTATTTGGAAACAATGGGTTATTTTACATAAGAATCAGCCAGAAGAATGTCTTTTTGAATGAAGACCCGCGTTTCAACTCGTATGCAACGTGTGACATTCACAAGATAGTTTTTGAGCAATCACGATTGCTTATTGTTCTCACTTGACTGTTTTTGGCGTCCTATGATTTTATTTTCCCACCGCCACCCTCCGCACCATCATCGTCGACCGGGTCCTCACAATGCTGCTCCTATAGCGAAAGCCGTCTCCAGGTTGCATCCATGTCCTACATACACGCGCATACATACACAACTACGCACACACAAACACATACACACACATACATCTACACACACATACACAAACACATACACACAACTACCCACACATTCATGCATGCACACAGACACAAACACATATGCCCACATACACACACCCCCACCCCCCACACACACATTCATACACGCAACTACCCACACACTTATGCCAGCAAACAGACACAAACAGACATGCCTACACACAGATACACATACCCCTACACACAAACACACATACCCCCACACACAAACACACGCCTACATACACACACTCGTGATTGCGAAAAACATAATTTGAATTCAAGATGTCAAAATTAAAATTATTTTTTTTTACATCGCAAAAAAAAAAAAAAAAATTTTAACATCGCGATTTTTTTTTTTTTTTTTTTTCTTACTTGGGTGTCATAGAAGCGAGTCTAATACTCTCATTCTGCACCGAAATAGTTTTTACACACATCTTTAAAAAAAAAAAAAAAACAGAATAAAAAGATCGTTTTTCGCGATTTTTCTAATATTTGGGGGGGGTATGCCCCCCTTCTTTTGCTATCGGTGTCCATGATCTTAAACTTTGAACCTCTCTTGCACGCTAAAACTACTATTACTGTTTATATAAAGCTTCTTTAAGCTCCAAAAAAAATTGTTCTGAAACCAAGGAAAATTTAAAAAACTTTGAGAGCCTTTAAAAAACATTTATACGTATAGGGGTGAAACGGAGGTTATATTCGGATTCAGGGGGTCATTTTTCATAAGAATCAGCCGACGAAATGTCAGAAGCATTTTGAAGGGTTTTTTTTTTTTTTTTTTTTTTTTTTTTTTTTTTTTTTTTTTTTGCCTCACTGTGTTATTAGTCCCTCCAGGGACCTAACTCCGCTTAAAGCTATGAAACTAGTAGCCTTAGCAAACAGTTCAGGCAGTGAAAACGCTGCTTGCCTTTGTCATTAGCAGGTAGCGTGAGGCACGATCCCGAACTGCATATTTGGTGACTGGTTGTTGATATCATCACCTCAGAGAAACAGTAAGACATCTAACCCCAGAAATAACACTAATATATCTCACTGTTGCTCTGATGCGACGATATGATGAACTTTGATTACTGTCATGCGTTTAGTGACACTCCCAAGGTTAAGACAAGTCGGTTGACGTATTATCATCAAAACTGGCCGAAGCGTTTAGCATCTACAACACCACATACAAACAAACAAACAAAAAAAAAACGCACACACGCACTCACGCACACACACACACACACACACACACACACACACACACACACACACACACACACACACACACACACACATACATAGACTCATAAACACATTACCTTCCTTTTGCGTCGCGTACGCGCAGTCGAGTAGAAATAAAATAGATGGCAATCGAAAGAGCATTGCGAAAGATGTTACTGGACGCACAAATTAACTGTCCTTGTGTCCCCGTTATCGAAGTATAAGGTCTTTAAGTTCGCCAAAAATTTAGGAAAAGTAGTGTTTCGATGAGAAGTGAAGACATTTTTCATTCGGTTTGCAGTTAGATGTCCAACCACATGCAGAAGTTGAAATCTAGTAGAATCTTCAAATCTTCAACGTATCATCTTTAAATTTGGCACTTTTCTTTAATCTTTGGCAGATTTTAAGACCTTATATCTCGATTACGGGGGCACGAGGGCAAATAGTTTCTGCATAAAAAAATATCTCAATATGCTCTTTCAATTGGTAACTATTGGAACTTTTTTCATTATTACACTGTTCGTGTAGTTCCCTGTTCAGGAAAATATGACAAGCATGGATTACTGTATTAAAGCGGTAACGAAAAAAGTTTTTTTTTAACGAAGCGTCGTTTTTTTTTTTTTTTTTTTCCTCCACCATATGAAATAAATTTCGATTGAAAACTAGCGCTTAACTCCCCGATAAGGTGCACATCGTAGAAGTTTTCCTACACTTACGAATTCGATGATTTTGACATCTACAGAGCGTGGACAATGCTGAACTACACTTTAATACTAGCTCTTATATTAGTCATCAAAAGAAATATTCATATTTCAGTCATTAAAGTACCAAATTTTGTAATTTTAGTAGTGGTTGTGACTGCTCTAAGCATTCCCTTTCTTCTTACAACGAATTTTTTTTTTTTTTTTCGACATAAAAAATCTGCTCAAAATCTAGCTTTACTGCGTGCACAACTGCTTGTGGCATATACTCTCACCATAATGAAATATTCAAAATATTCATAAAATATTGCAAATGTAAGAAGTATAACTACAAACGCAAGTACAAGGGGTTTATTAGGTTATGCGCTAATAAAGAAAATGTATTTAAGGAAGAAAAAAAACTATTTAAGATTTAATATAATTATTTTTTTACTTTCACCCTTATCTTGAAACTTTTTTCACACTGTCAACACACTTCTATGTGTCTGCCTGTTATACTTCTGAGAAGATTTAGATAATTTTGAGCTTCACGCCAGACACTAGAACAGCCAGAATATACCTTCTGGGAGGTATGAACTTGAACTCTATATGAATATAATCGTTAATATGTGCTAAAACTAACATTTCTGGCGGGTTGACCATTTTAATCCCCTATGCGGTAATCATTGGAGTTTTTTCTATCATAGTTTTTTCTCTCATTTCCTGTTTTCGATGCTACTAGCACCATCTACATGCATTTAGCTAATTTTGTACCATTGGGCGAAAACTTGATGATAAAAAAAACCCAGAAAAAAAAAACAAGTATGTGTATGTCTTAGGGTTTTTTTTTTTTTTTTAGCAGTCACTCACTTGATCAAAGTTGATGTTGCTCTAATTTTTCAGAGTGCCATGATGACGGTTGTTTTTAATACTTATTTAGAGAGTTAAATTTTCGTCGTCATTATTACAAATCGTCTGCGGTTAGTTAACTCAAGCAGACTTTACATTTAAAAAAGATTTTTTTGTGTAAAATTCAGTTAATCTATACAGGCATTTAACTTAAACAGCGAAACTTTGTCTACAACAGAATTTCCAGATTACTAATTCCCATCATTTAAGTTGTTAAAGAAAAAAAATTATATAGCGTTATACGCTGTTAAAGATTTTTATAAGTGTTCTGGTGGATATCGCCATAAGATCTTCATCTTTATTACCGTATCTTAATCACCATTTAATTTTATGTACGTGCCTCGTAATACCGATTCTAGAAAATCTCCAGTCATAATAGGACTGGTACACATTTCTCCGCCGTCCATTGCATTCCATTTGTAGAAATAAGAAACCCCACGAGTAGGATTCTATCGCAATTCGTGATTGAGAAAAACATAATTGGAATTCGATTTTTTATAAATAAACTTTTTTATCGGTGGAACACTTGAAACACACTATATTTATTTATACACGCTAACTTAAATTTCTGTTTTCGATATTTAAGTAGTTTTAATAATATACATATAATTTAGTAACATTTTTCATAGATTTATTTAAATATTTTACTTCGTTGCCTTTCTCCAACAACTTTAATGGTTAAAGCATCTGTATCTGTTTTACACTTGGGAAAATAGATATACCTTTTTATTCTAAGAAAAGAAAATGCAACCACCGAGGAATGAAAAGTCAAAACGCCAGAGAAGCGCTATCATTTCCTTTTTTGAAGAAGAGATTCTTGCACATTTAAAAATTTCTTACGAAAGCCTTTTTTCAAACGAAACTATTTTCGTAACATTTGCTGCTAGAAAGTTTTTTCGAATAATTGTTGTTAAATCGTAAGTACCATTTGATAGCATTTTAATAAAACATACGCATTTTTTATCGAGTGCATTTCAGTGGAAACTTTAGAAGAAATTCTTTAAAAAAGTGCATTTTTAGAAACTTTTCTCAGAAACATTTTGGAAAGCGAACTCTAAGTAATATTTTTACTTTTTGTCGTATAGAACTCCTGATTTTTTTTCTCCGATTAATTTTACATTGCCATATTGCCGTCCGTCGTTGCACAAGCAGTATCAAAGGAAAGAAAATTCTATTCACGTCCTGTGTGTTTATTTTTTGCTAATAATTTATTTTGATGACACTTTCAAAAGCCAAGAAAAAAAAAATTTCTTTTTAACGCTTGTTAGAATTTAAGCTCTCACTATTTTAAAAAGTTAAGCTTTTCTTAAAGCATAGAGGAAAAAGAGGCACATGCGTATGTTTTACTAGGATAACTTCAAGTGAAAAACTTTGAAAAGTAATGCTAGTGTCAATCCTACTTCTTGGATAAACGTTTATAACAATGAGCCATTTTATATTACTGTGGTAGCAAACTCTTTGTTGTAGCAGGTGTTCTATGCAATTTTGTCACTGTCTTTTTCTCGTTAAAACATATTTTAAACTATCTAAACTTCATTATTTCAAACCGTCATATGAATATTTAAGCAAATTTATGACAATCTTTAAAAAATGTTATTAAATTAAGGATTCTTTATTTTTGCAAGTTATTTCTTAGGTAAATGATGGGGCACTTGTGAACATAACACCTAGGAAGATATATGAACATTTTCCATGCCCTCTCTGTGATATTATCATAAGTTTAGGGTCTTATAAGTGTTTAAAAAAATGTGTAAACAATCATAAATACATTTTTCGACAATCAGTTTGTAAATTTATTGTTAATAAATATTGTTATTAATATTACTATATTATTTATATTTACCTTTAAATATTTTTGTTAATAAATTGTTAATAAATATTTTTGTTGGTCAGCAATTTAAGGCTATATGATGCTAAAAGGAAACAAAAAGACAAAATCTTTTCATGAATTAAAAATCGAAATTTAAAATAATTTCAAAATACATTATGATACTCTTAAAAGCAACATATAGTAAGGGAAATATTTACACAATAAAATACTAGTAATGATAATAATAATAATAATAATAATAATAATAATAATAATAATAATAATAATAATAATAATAATAATAATAATAATAGTTACAATTATTATTATTATTATAGCAGTAATAATAGTAATAATAATAATAATTATTATTATTATAGCAATAATAATAATAATAATAATAATAATAATAATAATAATAATAATAATAATAGCAATAATAAGAATAGCAAAAATAATAATAATAGCAATAACAATAATAATAATAATAATAACAATAATAGCAATAATAAGAATAGCAAAAATAATAATAATAGCAATAATAATAATAATAATAATAATAATAATAATAATAATAATAATAATAATAATAATAATAATAATAATAATAATAATAATAATAGCAATAGGAGATTTCACTGAGCTATTCCACGGAAATGGATTAAATTTGCAAAAATTTGAAGCTAAAGCAATGGCAAAAGATGTGTTTTAAAATTATCACGCTCAAAATATACAGAACAGTAAAACATTGAAATTTTTCGATTTTACATAAATAACTATCAGGATTTCATTCGATCTTTTTTTTTTTTTTTGAGAAATGACGATTGCTTATTGTTCTCACTTGACTGTTTTTGGCGTGCTATGATTTTATTTTCCCCCCTCCTCCCTCAGCAGCACCACCGTCGGCCCGCCTCACGATGCTGCTCCTCTAGGAAAACCGTCGCCAGGTTGCATCCATATCCTACACGCATACATACACACACGCATGCCTACACACACACACTCAAACACACACTCACACACACACACACACACACATACCCACACACATACACAAATATACGCACACACACATACCTACACACTCATGCCTGCACACACATACACACACACACACGCCTGCACACAGACACAAACACACCTACACACACATACACACATACCCGCACACACACACACATACTACCATACCCACACACACACATACCCACATACACACACACATGCCTGCAGACAGACACAAACACACACGCCTACATACACACATACCCACACATGCCTGCAGACAGACACAAACACACACGCCTACATACACAAATACCCACACATGTCTGCACACACGCAAAAGAACACGTGATTGCGAAAAACATAATTTGAATTCAAGATGTCAAAATTCAAATTAATGTTTTTTTTTTTTTTTTGGTAACTACAAATCCTCTTTTTCGATTTCGTTAAAATTCAATACCTTCTATAAAAGAACATAATTTGACTAGCTTCTTTTCCTCTTCCATACGCATTATTAGAAGCGCATATTCCGCCCGCTTCTAGCTTCCTCTCTTTTTTAATTACTCAGACCATCGGAACAATCACTATTGATCTTTCCTGAGAGGTAAATCATCCAAAACAATTCAATTAGTTGTTCTTTCTTCTCCCTTATGATCATTAATTTCCCTTTTGATAACGACAAGTACACGGTTTACTTTTCAGAAGCCTTCACGTTACACAATTGTATCTCATTGATTTATTTTTCAGTTAGAGCTGAAACTTTGCTCGTAAAGTGATTAACTGCTCAATTAATCAGCTGCTTGGTAGAAAACATGAAAAGTTTTATTTATTCTTAAAAGAAATGTCGGAATCTCCATCCAGTCTGGAGTAGTCTGAATAATTAGCCTTCATCCGCGATTAAACTAGATCTTATGAACGTGTCCAAACTCAAAGATCCTTTCTACACTTACACATTTAAGTGCTCTTTCACTGCGTAAAGAGATGACGTATGTAATGCATAAAGAAGACTTTAAAGTGATGATTCATTATCTTAGAAATGAAAGAAAAAAATTAAATTACATGCAGCAATTTCAAAATTTGCGGATATTAAGAAAAATAAACAAGTATTAATATGTATCGCAGTTTTGTAATACGTTTTGTAAACATAAGTCTAGAAGGGGAAAACAATAGCTAAAATTTGAAGACATTTGTTTTTTCTTTTAACCTTGCAGCTATCTGAATCTTTTGATTGTTTAATCCGACCCTGTGCCTCGTTTGTTTTCTGTTTAAGTCATGTTTTCTAAGATTAGTGGGAAATTTAACGGAAAAATATTTAACCCTTGGAAGCAGTGCTTGACTAATAGTGCGATTTAGACGAAAAATGGAGGGGGGGGGGGCTTCTACAAAAGGCGTGCTTTTTTTAGGTCCAGGGTGGTTTGTTTTAAAAAATATTTTTAAACAATATTTATGAGATTTAGAAAAATAACGCATTTTAAAAAATGATCAGTAAAAACTAATATTTTTTTATGTATCACATTAGCGGGATATTCTTTTAACCGATATTCTAATAAGTGATCTTGACTGTATTTTATTTCTTTTAACCAAAATATACTTCATACAGTTTGAACTAAAAAGAACTGTTTTCATATTCCAAAGCACATCCTCACACGCAAACTTATCACAATCTAATAATGAGCAATACTCGTTTAGCTTTTACATGCATTTTTACATTGACTGTTCTGTTTTCAGTTATAGTTCAAACGTGTGAAAGTGTTATTTATTTTCTAAGCTAGTTTTTAACCTATTTTGCGAATTCTCCCATCCGCGTTTTCCCTGCCCCTTTATTCCGTGCATTATCGGGAGTTAACTGAACTAAATAACATAT
The DNA here is from genome assembly GCF_026930045.1 of Uloborus diversus. Lineage (NCBI taxonomy): Eukaryota > Metazoa > Arthropoda > Arachnida > Araneae > Uloboridae > Uloborus > Uloborus diversus. The sequence continues at coordinate 10,122,479 of NC_072731.1, forward strand.
AGGAAGATACTTTTCTTCTGTATATAACTCGAGGGCAATAGGGCTGTTTCCTTCAGTCAAAAGTAGTACTTTTTGTCACTAAAATTGCAAAAAAAAAAATAACATGGTACCAGAAAATACTTTTATTTTCCCAGCAGTTATTTTTTAGTTATTTTTTTTAAATGTCCGATTTTTCAAATAATGCGCGGTCTTGATGACGTCACAAATGATGCACTATGGCGCATCTTTCTACCGCGATTCCACGTTAAACGTGGAATCGCGACAGAAAGATGCGCCATAGTGATTTTAATTCGCTTTTTGATTATCATAACGTGACGTTATGATAATCAAGAAGCGAATTAAAATTACGCTCTACGCTTGTTATCAACCATATCATGCCATTACACGTGAGTAAAGATGCGCATTAAATATTTTGCTCTGTGAATGGCAACACAGAATGACATTTCATCATTTGTGATGTCATCGGACAGAAGCATAAACATTGAAAGCGCGCCGATTTAAGTATTTTTTTTTTAAATATTAAACTTAAAAAAATTATTTAAAAAATGGTCAGATCCTATGTTTTTAAGCATGATCTTTCAGAAAAAAATACTTTTAAAATTTTGGAAATGACCCCATTCAAAAAGCTGATGTGACAATGATAAATGCTCTAAACACTTCAATCCAAAATCCTTCAACATTCAACAGGTGATTTCGTTTCGACCTTTTGACATCGAATCTACCCTCAGGAAAGTTAATCGATCCCTGCGATCAATGGAAGCTGCTTTAATGTTGGAGAATTCTCGATCTGGAACAACTCTTTTTGACGTGTATTCTCCCTAAATGCGTTCTGTTTTGGGTATAAAATTAAATTTATGCAGCTGGTAAAGTTAGAAAATGCGGGAGTTAAAATTAACACGACGTTTTTAATTTTAAAGAAAAGAACATTTTATTATTACGAATTACATAAATTACTTAAAGAAAACCAGTTTTCCGAAAATTATTAATGCGTTATCAATTCAGAGAACATACACAATTAAAATTTTTCACAATAAACTGAAACGATTATTAACTGCCGGTATGTTTATTAGATGTATAATTTCGAGGAATGTGTATCATCTGCTTTCAAAAATATTCCACCTGTCACGTCACAAACAAAGTATACGTCGTTTTAATCCCTCCAAAGTCCAAAGTAAAAGATTTGTCCTTTTTATCCTCTGAAGCGATATGAGCGAATTCAGATTTTTCGTATCAGCTTAGTGTTTTAATTGGACAGAAACACGTCTTTTAAACAATTTTCAACTGCATTTTGTGACGTTCTAGTTGCTACAATAGTAATTAAACGTAAAAAAAAAACTTCTGCTTTTCTAAAAAAAGAAAAATACATTGAAGAAAGAAACATTCTGACGCATAAATTCGCAATTCTAGAGCTTAAATACGTTAACTTGTGTATATTTAAGAAACTACCGAAAGAGATAAAACAATCTATCCCACATGCTTCCTTTATGGTAAAATCGAAGCTTCAAGCAGTTGAAGTAATTTCAAAGGAATATAAAAGAAAAATCGTCGCAAATATGATGAAAAAACCTCATTCACTGAGCTTAAAAACAGATCATAAACTACGGCATTTGCTCTACCTCTTTTAGCCATCTTTAGCCAGATATTGCAGAGTGTTTTGTAGTTCATTGAAATTGGCAAATGCTATTTTATATATATAAAAGAAAGTCCTGTTAGTTACACTATTTATAACTCAAGAGCGGCTGAACCGATTTGGCTGAAAATTGGTGGGGAGGTAGCTTAGAACCAGGAGACGGACATAGAATACTTTTCATCCCGCTCGACCGCGTTACCGAAATATTTGTAATTGCAAATTAAAAGTTTAATAAATTGTTTAGCTCTATGAATTCCTAATAGATGGCGGGGTAAGTTTAGCTCTATGAAGTCTTAATAGATGGTGAATTAAGTTAACTCGAGAGGGCGCTGGCCGACAGTGTCGATAGCTACGCTATTGTGGGACTGTTGTAGTCAGCAAACTGTTTTTTTTTTTCGATATTCAAGTACATAATTTGATTTTGTAGGATTTTTCTATTGGGTTTTGTTACTTATTTCTACAACGTTTGTTTTTGTTCTTAGCGCTGAAGATAATTATTTATCTAAGTAAATAATTTCATTTGTCGTTTTACTTAATTGTGATTGTTCTTTATAACGTTTTTATTATAGTATTGTTTATTTGGCGAAACATTTTAAATTCCAGAAAAAAATAAGCGATTAACTATACAGTTGAAGGAATATTTTGAGTTTTCAAACTAATGTTAATCTTTTTATGTGTTTAAAAGTTTAAAATTCCAAAAAGACTAATAAGTTTTTGAAATTGTGTGTACGCATTTTAGTTAAAGAAAAATGAGTTTCACATCAGAAGGGATGAAAGATGACCCACAGTTTTCGTCGGATCTGGACCAAATTTGGCAGGGAGGTACTGGGGCACCCGAGAAGGAACGTAGGTGGGTTTTTGAATGCCAAAAAAGTACCGAACAGTTCGAATTTGTATTTGCCCAAAAATTGCATTAAATGGCTCTTTCTATCCAAAATAATTATCCGATCAGTTCAAATTTAGCGCCATTCGAAATCTAGTGAAATATACCCCAGAAATTGAATTAATTCCTTCGAATTTCCAAAAAAAAAAAAAAAAAAAAAAAAAAACAAGGCTATAAAATCACCAGGAAAAAATTTTTTTAAAGCATTATTAAGCCTAATGGAACAGAAATTTTCTATCGGAAATTAATCGTTTGCACGATCTCATATTAAATTAGCATGAATAAAACCATTCAGAAGGTTGCCACTTTTTTTTTTCTCGACTGTGACTAAATAAAATTTTGTTTTTGTTTCGAGGTAAAAATTTCCTCTTTTGATTATTATTTGGAAATTTATCTTTTTTCTTTTTTTTAAGATTTTAGGTGTATTTATGGAGGGTTGCGTTTAATTTACTCGGGAATTTTTGATTTGCCGTTTTCTTTCTTTAAGAATGACTATTTAGACGGGATACTTTACATTACTTCTTTTTCTCTAATTGAAGCCCGATTGTTGAATATGCGTAACTTTTGACATCACTTTTATTTTAGTGGTAGACCGTGCAAAGCTGGTCATTGCAGCTGGTAAAATATTAAAATTAAGCTTCGCTTTATGAGTTTAATCTTAAACTCGTTGTAGGGAAATCTTTTAATATGATATTCCCAAAATTAAAAGCTGTTACATATACTTATGGAGTTGAACATTTGAACAATAAGCAGCGTACTGTCAACGTAAAATTTAAGAGCTTGATTTTCTTTTTCTTCCAACTAATAGAATGGGGTTGTTTCCTTCAGTCAAAAGTAGTACTTTTTGTCTTTGAAATTGATAAAATAACCAAAAAAAAAAAAAAAAACATGGTCCCAGAAAATACTTTCATTTTCCCAACAGTTATTTTTTAATTAATTTTTTTAAATGTCCGATTCTTCAAACAAGGCGTGGTCTTTATGACGTCACAAATGATGCACTGGCGCATCTTTCTACCGCATTTCCACGTTATGATAATCATGAAGCGAATTACAATTGCGCTCTAAGCTTGCTACCAACTATATCGTTGCCAATACACGTGAGTAAAGATGTGAATTAAATATTTTGTTCTGTGAATGGCAACACTGAAGGGCATTTCATCATTTGTGATGTCCAGGGAGTAGAAGGGAGGAAAAGAATATCCATGATAGCAGACTATTTATACATGTTTACGAGTGTCTTCCTTAGTCTAGCGTTGTACACAAGTGCGTTTTAAAATATAAGACCAAAAATTTTGAAAGAAAAGCGTTTTCCCGGGCAAGTTTGATGTTTCAAACCTCCTCTTCATCGAAAACAGTACTTTCGCAGAAATGTTTCTAAAATATTTGCTGTCAACAAATTTATGGTGAAATGAAGCTTTTAAAAACGTTTGTTATTTGATTCGGAACTCCAGCGCTCGAATACGCTACCTTGCGGTGATTTACAAAACTGCAAATGAAACTAAAACATTGCCTCGTTGCTTTCCACGTGTGTCTGTTGACGTAAACACAGGCAGTTTGTTCTGAGTATTAACGCAATCGATGTGTCTTAGTTTGCTTTCAGCTACAGAAATTAATTCGTCCCTTAGTAGTATTCTCGAGCTTTTCAAAATAATGTTAGTTTTCATTATTTCCTTAATAATTGGTGAAAGCGAAAATTCTGGATTATCAAACTTGGATAACGTTATACAAGGTAAAAAATTTTATTGTTTTGTATGAACTTGTAAGAATATTGGGGTTTTTTTAATCTTAAATTAATTAAACTTACCATATTTTACAGCAGTATTTAGTTGGAATGGACGGTATGCAAAATATTTTCTTGAATACATTATCGTAGAACAAAATGAATAACCGAGAAAGAATTTACTTTATTCCTTTTATTCTCAGCTGAAAGGTTTCGCCAAATTTGTTTAGGGTTATAGTTTTAGTATAGTGCGAGCTAGAGTGCCTTGAATGATCAGAGTGACGACAAGCACATCCCCCCTGAGAAGCGGGAAAGCGCCCCTGTCCGCCGGAGGGCATCTTGACAAAAGTCTCGTAGACTTAACATAGGAAGATTGGATGGGTCTCAGAAAAACGCTTTTTTTTTGTGAATAATTAGTTTTGTACTGACATTTCACCTTATGTCTCAAGTGCATAAATGTATAGGCTATCACTTTTTATCATTTTTGGAACTCTAAGCGAGATATTGATTTAATTATGGAGCATTTATCTTGGGATTTTGGATTCCGATAGTGTTGGCGGGCTTTTTGGCTTCACTAACGCTGCGGCAACCATTCTCCGCTTCAGGAGCGTTTGATTTTCGGGTTTTAGAAGTTAGTTTTGCTTGAAAATGGGTTTCATCCCGTAATATTTTTACTCAAATGAAATAATTATGTGAGAATAAAATGCATCTTGATTGAATGAAAAAGAAATACTCTCTTAAAAAATTCTAGAGATTTTAACTCAGACTGAGTAAATTTTCACTCCTTTGCAGTTTTGAAAACGCACTTTCCTTATAGGAGTGAATTTCATTCCTTTTGCGGAGCGGTTATTTTCACTCCTTTTGGATAAGTTAGTTTCACTCCCTTTTGATTAGTTATATTCACTCTTTTTTAAGACTAAATTAATATCCTAAATGAGTGGCTGCTTTCCGTTTTGGAAAACCGATATTTCACTCTTTTTTAGAATAAAATAGGTAAAATCATTTTACTATCATTTGATGAAATTGCTTTTTAAACGTGTTTTCTTGTGCTTATGCTGTGTATTTGAATTTAAAACTGTTTTTAAAACTGTTATTTCATCTGAAAAAAAAATTTAGTTTTTAAGTTAAAAAATGAAAGAAAAAAAAACTTTTTAATGTTTCCGAAGAGGATGCACAAAAACTGTATGGTAAGTACGAAGAATTTTCTTTTTTATTAAAACTTTAACTGGTAATATTTCTTGAACTACTCGTATATCGTTACAAATCACCTACGTACAATATTACGTACATTTACGAATCTAAAGATTGAAATAAAATTAAAAAACCCACACAATTCCAAATAAATAGATTTAAAATTTTGAAACTCTATATTTATATTCTCGGTCTGCCTTTTAACATTAATAATGTTTTAAAAGTTACATCAGTCCAAATTAGTTTAACTTCTTTCACTCATAAATTGTGACAAGATACGTTTGAATTCAATTTTGTTTCTTCGGGGCCATTCATTAATTACGTAAGGACAATTTTTACAATTTTTGACCTTCCCTTCCCCCTGTGTAAGGGTATGTAAGAATCCCCCCCCCCTCCTCCCATCTTACGTAAGATTCTTGTTTTTCTTCACAATAATAAAATAACAAATAGTATTACATCACTGGGATCGTTCGTAAATTAACTATCATTATTTTTTTTTTAACCTTTTTGAGTAAAGAAATGTTTACTGTAAGGAATCTAGACCAGATCGAATGTTTTTTCGACAAAAAATTTTTGTATATGATGCGATACTAATTAAAAAAAGACACGCAAAACACAGTGCGATTCTTTTATTACATTTTACACGTTTCATTCTTTGAAACACAAGTAAAAAACAGCTCATCCTATAGTACCTACTTTTACCTTCCTGAAGCAAATGAAATATAATATTTGCCAAACCACTTGACCGCGGATTTCTAATATAAAATATCGGCTTGGAAAATATTACGAAGAATGGATCTAACACCCCCCCCCCCCCTCTCCAAGCAAGTCTCTGTAGAGAAATTTCCACTCCCTCACCCTCAGGACCCTTACTTAATTAATGAATGGCCCGTTACACATATGAATGAGTGTATTATACAAAGTTTATGATACTCTTTAAAGTTTATTATACACAAAAACAATATTTGATTAATTTAAAATATACACAGTGGTTGGAGCTCCGACCATCGGGAGCGGATTCGGTATCCGACCTATAGCGCATGGTCGGGTTTGTAACACCTGCCATTAAATATATATACAGTACACGCACACACCAAAGATGGTAACGACTGTTTCAAATGTCATACTTTTGATTCGATGACCGAAACAAAATTGTTGATGAAAGTTTTACTAATTTGGAAGAAAAGTTACAAAAAGTTCGCCGTAACATTGCACGTGGGTGATTTGCAACGATATACGAGCAGTTCAAGAAATATTAACAGTTACAAGTTTTAATAAAAAAGAAAATTCTTCGCACTTACCATGCAGTTTTTGTGCATTTCCTTCAGAAACCTCATTCGGCAACAAATATTGTTTTAATTCATTAAATGAAGACATTTAGATAGCGACATCCACTTGGTATTCGCGACCAACGTTAGTTAAGCCGAACGCGTGGAGGTATAGAAGATTCTCCCTAAACAAAATCACGTGACAGAATCGAACCAATGAAAATGTTTTTGAGTCCTTCTTTTAAAGAATGTTTTTATTTTTCGCTCATCAAAAGGAGTGTTTTCCGAATTTCACTCCAAATGGAAAAGTTTTAGTCTTGGTTTTTTCATAAAGCGTCTTTTTTTGATAAAGCTAGCACTCAGAAAGAATGAATGCACCCGCAATAGATTTCACTCTTTTTAAGAGTTATTTTTTTGTTCTTCTGAATTAAGAGTGATATATTAGTTACTAGCAAAAATACCCGGCGTTGCCTGGGTCAGTAATAATTATTAGAAAAAATCGTTACTTGCTTTTGTTTTCTGTTTTAAGTGAAAGAATTTAAAACACATCTTTTTTTAAAAAAAATAGCTGTGCTCGTAATCCCCTTATTCTTGCTTTAGTTATTTCGGGAAATTTCAATCATTGTGGGCTCTTGGTGCGATTTTATCGAATTTGCGAAAGTCGTTTTGGGGTACCTTCGATGATGCTCTCCCATTCTTTCCTTACTTTGTAAAACGTTATGATATTAATTTTCGTTACAGAGATATTGTCGCCAGATGCTGAGATATTTTTGGTCACCATAAAATGGCGCTAAACAGTTTCATCCGAAATGTTACCAAAATAAGTAATAAAATTTGGTGATTGTTTGAAATTGTGCAAAAAGGAAAATTAATGGAAGTTTTTGTGCTGTTTATGGATTTGCCTAATTTAGTTGCTGGATTAATTAACACAGTAAAAAAAGTTTTTTGAAAATTCTTTGATTGGCGATATTTTGTTTACATGGTGAAAACTGAGAGACATTATGACGTAGTCTTCGGCTTCAAAAACAGCAACGTTGAAAAAACTGCAAAATGCATCAGCTACGGAAATCTTTCTGCAAAAATTTTGGCGATCTGCTGGTTGATTGGATAATCAGTAAGTGTTCAATCAGCATAAATAATAATAAAAACCATTAATTACATTAAAGTTTCGTTTGAATGGAAAATCATCAGCTACACACACAAATGATGTATTATTTGCCAATCTTGTGCAAAAATCTTACTTCAAAATTTGACTTGAGAAAAGCCTTGAACAATCACGAAAAGCAAAGAAAGTCAACAATACAACAATTGTCGCTATCGACAGGGAGTTGAGATGATACACTAAATACTGTATTGAGTTTAGGAAAGCCTTCGAACATGGATCTAAAAAGCTCATAACTCGTTTTTTATTCTACTTAGAAATTTCAAACAGGTGCCATCTTCAGCGAAAAATCAGAGCTTTCGATGGACATATAATGTAAATATGTGCAAGTATTTTTTCATCCCAATATTAGAGAATTTATTCAAAAATTGTGTTTTAATGCCCCCCTAAGGGGGTTTTGCCCCCCATAAAGGGACGAAAACTACCCTATGTGTTATTCTGATGCATAAGCTATATTATTGTAAAGTTTCATCAAAATCCGTTCAGTAGTTTTTGCGTGAAAGAGTAACATACATCCATACATCCATACAGACAAACTTTCGCATATATAATATTAGTAAGATTATATGGAAACTATTTAAAGTTTATTCTATGAAGCTGCTTATTATTTATGATTCATTATAGAGAAAATTGAAACTGACCTAAACGGATAGACCGATTTTGAAAATAAAAAAAAAAAAATTTGTTCGAAAGGAGAGCTGATCGAGAGTGTTCTTAGCTAGGCTGCATCTTTAGATGGCATTCATTAACGAAGATATTAATTAAACCCGTCTAAAAGGTTTTTCGCAATTCTTGCAGTGAAAACATAGTTAAATCTTTTTAAATTTAACATCAAAATAAAGAGAATTTTTTTCCGCGTCTGATAGAATGTGTTTGGAACTTTCATATTTCATAGAATTCGAATTATAACGTTTTTTAAAAGCAGATTTTAATAACGACTAAGCCTTTATTCACGCGGTTGATAAACGAATTCTTTGTTGGCCGACAAGGAAATTAAAAGCAATGATTTAAAATGATATTTTAATATGTTGCCAGTTTCTATTCAATAGCAAATAAAATATTTGACATTGATTTTTTATAATATAAGGCTATTAAAAGGATTTTCAATTTTTCCTCTTGATTCTACAGTTGCGACTCAGTCGGAGTTTTTTTTAATTTTTCATTTTTAAAGTAATGGTCTTCTTCCCTGATTCGTTTCTCTTGTGAAAGTTAAAATTTGTCATTTACTTTGTTTTCATTCACGCACACATAACACATAATATGTAAAGAAAATGGTGATGTCGCTTATCATTTTCAAATTCGTTTTTCTTAGAAATCTTATATATGTATTTGTTTTTGGCGGATAAGTGAAAAGAAAGAATGGAGAGAAACTCAGTAGCCTGTGCGAAATGCTTCAGAAGCTGAAGTCACGTCTGCTGCCAAAACCGCGATAACGATTCACACCTGGTGGCAAATCGCCAAACGATCAAAATTTTCTCTCGTCGCATCTGGACGAAAGTTGCGGCCACGCTTGTCCGGGGGGAAAAAACCAGGGCTGCGGAGTCGGAAGGAAAATGGCCGACTCCGACCCCGACTCCGACTAATGGATTTTGAAACGCCCGACTCCGACTCCAACTCCGACTCCGACTCCGGATGTTTTTGATTTTTTTAATTGTATTTTTTCAACTCCCTCTCTCCCTTCAGGGGAAGGGGGAAAACCTCTAAACAGAGATTGAAATATTGATTCCTTTTCATGAAAATTTCGCATTTTGTTTTTTATTGTAAACCCAAGACGCATACAATGTCAGAAATTCAATTTAAAAATCAAATTTTCCAACAGTTACGAGTTAAGAAGTGAGATGACTTAAAAATCCCTTTTAAATAATTTGAAAAGGATTATCTGTAATTTGCCCCCCTTTAATGTTTAACAAATAGATATTGATCAAATCGTGTGCTTTCAATTTTTGAAAGCTGTAACTTGAGAGAAAAAAAGCTTTTTTTTTTCTAAATCCAAGTTCTTGAGAGGGGGTGGTTTGCCCTGGGTGACACCCATCAGGTAGATGACACCCAAAGTTGATTTCAGAGTTTATAAATACTTTAATTCTGAAATTTTTCGCGAATATATTTTAAATTATATTTCATCAATCAAATTTCAACGAAAATAGGGCACATATACATCAGGAGCTAATTTTACACAAAATGCGGCGGTATACAAATTTGTACGAATAGCTTTTACTATACCTATATTTCTTCTTCGCTAAATTTTTAATTTAAATTTTATTGTCTGCTTTAGAATTAACCTTAATATTAAGATTTTAAGATTAGCTGCAATTATTGAGTGTTGCAATCAAGAAATCATTTACACTTATTTTGTTCCATACTTTTTAGTGAGCACCAAGCTTATAGAAATAGTCTTAATAAAGAAAAAACATTAGATTATTTTTCATCGGATCTTTTGGATTCGTGCTTTCGCGCCAGAACGTTTTTGAATTTGTCGATCATCCTTAAACGTTTCAACCTTAGCTACGGGCCTCGACTTATTAATTTGTTACGTTTCTTTCGCTATTTTATAACTGAGATCGAACAAAACACTTTATTTCTATTTTTATTTGAAAGTGATTACTTGAAAATGTTAGGCAACAAAACCGTTTGCTGACAGTCGCTATTAGTTAAGTTAAAAAGCAAGCAAACTAGAGGACGGCTACAGTAAGTTCGGTAAGCATTCAGGCTAGCTGATTGCCATAATGGCAGTTATTTTCTCATTAGTATCTTTTTATACATGTAATTGAACCAATTGGTAGTCAGTTTTTAAAAAATGCAAGGAGAGTCGGTGAAAAGGAAAACAAAAAAGAAACCCGGAGTCGGAGTCGGAGTCGGCAAGTTTTCTAACAACTCCGACTCCGACTCCTTTACCCCAAAATCAGTCCGACTCCGACTCTTCGACTCCGACTCCACAGCCCTAGAAAAAACACCAGCTGTTGTCGCCACTCTGTTCTCAAGGCACTCTAGTGCGAGCAAAGTAGCCTTGGCGAGATTTCGCGTTTTTAGTTAAACCATTTTTAATTTTTATCATGAGTGGAATAAAATGGTAGTAAGATTACAGAATTCGATAAGTGAAAAGAAATAATGGTCAATCAACTGAAAAGAAAACTACCACCATATATCCGTGAGAATTTTGTTGATGATTTGCATAACATGACACAATTAAATCGTAACTCAGAAATTAGAAAAATCGAAACAGAAAATTTTTAAATTAACCGATTCGGGAATTCGAGAGAAATAACTCAGCTACAAATGGAAAACAATAATCGCTATCCAAGCAAGGCAAAAAAGTATCTTCTTTCGATAACAATTTGTAATGTCATATTGAATTTTCTAGCATTAATTGTTATTCTTGTCAGGCCACAATTATTATTTAGTTTTATCAAGAATTGATAAATATCGAATTCAACATCGTGGAAATAGCTGCTTAGAACTACGAACTACGTAGTTTGCATTAATCTTTGACGTTTAGTAATGCTTCTTGAATTCTCATTTCTTTCTACGTGGGCCAGAATATCCACAAGACTTTGAAAATTAATTTAAAAAGAATAAAGCGAAAAAATCATACGTACGAACAAAAATCACAACACTTTTAGCATTTTCTTCGTTACCATGTGCGTTTGTTTTAGTTTTTAAGTCCGCCATTAGACAGTGACTTCAGTGCCCCCTAAAGTTCGTTGGAGTTGCGAATTACTGAAATCAAGAAACGCGTGGCAAACCTGAAGTATTTAAATTGTTTCAAAAACTCACTTTATGTACAGCCTTGAAATTTGTTTGTAAATTTCATCAACAATTAGCAGTACTCTCACGGCATTACCCGTGACAGAAAAGTCTGACTCGCTAGTATATTTACAGGTAACTTCTGTTATGAGTGTAGTTTTTTTTTTTTTTTAGATACCTATATATTTTCGGTATATTTGTACATTTAACGCAGACGACTACCAGTTGCTTGGGAAGATTTCGATAATTGGGAATCTGGCCATCTTTCTTGATTGGCGTGAATTTTTGGCTCCAGCACCTGCGCGAGAGGTATTTTTCTTTGCAATTATCTAAACAAAGCTACCGGAAACATCTATTCACATAGAGTTACTATAAATCAGCAGGGTTACCAAAATAAAATTATTTACTCCAAAAAGGAGACGACCGCACCAGATTCCCAGTTATCGAAATATCTGCAGTTGCTTCGCCTTTACGACTTCAACAACAGTATTTTTGCAAGAAAAATGCAAAAAGTCATGATGCTTAGTTACATATGCTCACTTACGCTTAATTTGGCGCATAATTTTTGGCTTCAAATTTCTTCAGCGATCTCTTAAAGTGTCATTAAATATTCGCTCATTTATGATGTCATTTCTGTCCTATTACTTTAGTGATTTTAAAACCAACCTAAGTTAAAACTAGCTGCCTCGTGCGAAACATTCTCACTTGACAGCAGTAATTTAAAAATCCTTTTTTTATTGCAATTTTTTGGAAAAAAGTTACAATATGTGTCTGTTTTTTGCCGATGATAGTGAAAAATAGAATAAAATGAGGCCTTACTTTCATAGTTTTATGGACAATGTTCATGCTAGATTTTTTTTTTTTTTTTTTTTGAGCAATCACGATTGCTTATTGCTTTCATTTGACTGTTTTTGGCGTTCCTTTGATTTTTCCCACCGCCACCCTCCGCACCATCACGGTCGACAGGCTCCTCACGATGCTGCACCTCTAGCGAAAGCCGTCTCCAGGTTACATCCGTGTCCTACACACACGCGCATATATACACAACTATACAAACACATAAACACACATATACAAACACATACACACATACACACACACGCATACATACAGACACCCACACACACACACACAAAAACATACACACACACATACACACAACTACCTACACATTCATGCTTGCACACAGACAAAAACACATATGCCTACACACACATACACATAACCCCTACACACACTCGTGATTGCGAAAAACATAATTTGAATTCAAGATGTCAAAATTCAAAGAAATTTTTCCTTTCTTTTTTTTTTTTTTTTTTTGTGATAAATTCTCTTAAGACATATGCAGTTAATTCATAAACAACGGAGCTGAAATTATTAGTTTCTGTGTAGATTTTTTGGAACATGAAAGTAACAGTCATGGACAGAGCACACCAGTGATGTTTAACTGAAAATTTTTGTTTTTAATTAATAAAAAATTGAAATATCTTGAAGTTTTAGTACCATTTTACTTACAACAAAAATATCCAGAATATAAGTTTTTTTTTAAAAGATATTTCACACAGTAAAAATGCTGGTGTGAAACCCAAAGTTTCCCCTTTTTGTGGAATCACCCACCTATATTTAAACGTAACAGACAAACAAGTCCGTAATAAGTACCAATAAAAAATCACATTTTTAAATCTTCGAAAATATTTAACTTCAGAATAACTCACTGAGAGAAAACTTCAAAAACCATAGCTAAAAGATTTATCTTGCATGTCATTTAAAGTAATACAACCTCAAAACTAAATATTAACTCTAAGACACATCTCTTTAAGGAAAAACAAAAGTAAAAATTTCAAATATCTTTAGATTGTTCGTTGCATATAAGATTCTAGGACAGATACGACTAAAGCAGCTTTTAAATAAAGCAAAGGAATTCGTCTTTTCTTTGCTATTCCAACGACGTTGAGTTCGATATAATGGTTCGGAACGAGTGACTTTCCTCTGGCGGTTTTAAAATGAGAACGTTCCAACAAAAGCAAAAAATGTATGTAAGCCTTCGAAACTTCCTTTAATCTAGTTAGCTTTCGAATATTTTCTTATACTTTGTCGTCCTATTAGGGATATATATCAGTCATGGAGGAATAAAATCTTACATTCTTTAAGCAAACACTGAACTTTTTTGGAGCTTAGAATATTTTACTATTTCTTTAGTTCAAACGTAAGTCGGAATAAAACCATGTTATACACAGGTACTTAGGGTATTTTCGGTACAAAGGTTCTCTGTTTTTAACTGTCCTACTTATAACTATCCAAAATGTTTAAGTAATCATACATTATTTCTCAAAGATGTTTTTTACTTCATTTTAGATAGTAAACGAAGTTTCGCGAAAAAAAAAATTCACTCAAATATCGACCTAAATTTCCATCTTGCTCATCCCCGAATGAATGTTGAGTTTTTTTTTTTTTTTTTCGATCCGACCACACGTGCATATGTACCTAAGAACGTATGGATGACCGAAATATTTATTTAAACGATCCCCGAGTTAATTACGACGAATTTTATCGCGACTTCCGTATGTACGTATCTCGCATAACTCAACACTTTTTGAGTGAATTTCAGGTTCTCTTAAGATAAATCAGTTGTGAAAAATACAATATTTCATTCAGATATATAAATATGAACGTTAGATAGAATGAAAAGCAATTAGTAGGTGCCTACATTTTTTTTTACTTGGACATTTTGTTTATCATTTTTTTACAGGGGCTTGATACAAATTTTGTCCCAATTGGGTAGGTTTCTTCGTTGTCGCAATATTTTTTATTTATTATTGAGCAATCATGATTGCTTATTGTTCTCACTTGACTGTTTTGATGTCCTATCATTTTATTTTCCCACCGCCACACTCCGCACCATCGCCGTCGACCGGGTCCTCACGATGCTGCTCCTATAGCGAAAGCCGTCTCCAGGTTGCATCCATGTTCTACACACACGCGCATACGTACGCAATACACACACACACACACACACACACACAAATACATACAGACACCTACACATGCACACACATACAAAAACACATACACTCATACAAACAACTATCCACACATTCATGCCTGCACACAGACACAAACACATATGCCTACACACACATACACATACCCCCCCCCCACATACACACATTCATACACACAACTACTCACACACTTATACCTGCACACAGACACAAACACACATGCCTATACGCACATACACATACCCCTACACACAAACACACATACCCCCACACACAAACACACACGCCTACATACACACACTCGTGATTGCGAAAAACATAATTTGAATTCAAGATGTCAAAATTCAAATTAATTTTTTTTTTTTTTGGTACCAAATGACATCGAGGGAATGAGGCCGACACCGAAATTTACCCTTTTTTGCCTTCCTTGTTGAAATTTGGTTGCTCCTGGTTTCTTGAATAACCTTTTCCATCAGTTCAGGCGAATAGTTGAGGTGCGGACGGCCGCCTAACTTCTTTCTTTTCCCTGGATTCATGTCTAAAATCAAAGAAAACCCGAAAACTAAAACCTGCTCAATACAATACAAAATTATTCACTAAATATTGACAAACGATAGTAATGACGGGTGGTCTAAAGTTGCAACTCGAATTCCCGTATTTTGTTTACTTCGAAACGACAAGTAAACAAAGCAATATCAGGATTCGCCGATAAGGCTAAATCATGTTTGATGCCCAAGTGTAATAAAGTAATAAACTTACCTTCGGAGAATTCAATCGGCAAATGTAGGTTTCGAAGGAGACTTTGAGAGCTGAAGCAAAAATTTCAAAAAACCTCCCAGCACAAATCAATGTTAACACGAGAATGATAGCACTGGAACTTGGGGTAAACAACATGTACCGCTGGAACCCACTTGCGAACCTACTAGATTTTTTTAGACTTTAGCTTTGCTCCAACGACCACTACATGGCACATACTACCAGATTCCTTCAATGGTCTAAAGTTGCAGCACTGGTATAAAGTTGTACGGTTTTACGGTACTTACATGTATGTACTAGCTGTACCCGACGCGCGTTGCTACGCCAACAAAAAAATACATCATTATACTGATTTTCATGACAATTGGTTGAACGGGGCAGAAGTTGCTACTCTGCAGTGCCACCTGGTGGCGAGTGGCTTCAATGAGCATATTATGCACCTTCTCCGTGGAAAAATACATATATATAGCAATTTTCATAATAATCGGTCCAGGTATCAAGTGAAGCCGTGACTATACTCAAATTTTGTACTCACGCAGTTTGCAAGATCAATCGCTAAAAATATAGAATAGAAAAAGTAGACTATAGAATAGAAAAGTAGAACTAGACGAGCCTACTTTCCCGTATACCCATACTACTTTCTAGTACCTGATCAATATTCTCAAAAATAGCTAAAATCGCAATTTTTTTCAAACATATTTTTAAAATACTTTAAGCTGAATTCTAGGAATAAAATATTCCCCACTCATCTAAAAAAAAAACGAACAAATAAAATAGCAGCAACTTAAACAAAGCAGCTATTTATCTAAACAAAAGCAGCTAATACACTTTTTTCCATTAAAAAAAATCTTAAAACAGCTTTCAAAACGAAAAAATAATAATTAAAATTAATAAGCTCATTAAAATAAATACATCATATAAAAAAATCGTTTCTTTTTCCCCTGTTGCCAAAAACATTTTTTTAAATGAATTAATGCACTTACCAAAAAAACAAAAACAAAAAACAAAAAAACAATAAAATGTCAACTTAAAGAAATAATTTTCTTTGTCAAAAAAAAAAATCGTCTGCGCATATCTTTATGTAGAAACATAAATGACTTCGAGTTTATTCGCCAAAAACTGAGTACCTAAATTGAAACTTTAGCGTAAAAATAAAAACAAGTCATATCAACAATAATTATTTCACAATTAAAACCATAGCGGCGGAGTCGGAGTCAATCTCATTTTGAGATAAAGGAGTCGGAGTCGAATATTTAAGAATCGGAGTCAGTCATTTGTCATCCGTGTATAAATTTTTGCCAAAACTACGAAGTCAGAGTCGAAGTCGGGGAGTCGGAGTCCAATTAATTGTCGGGCACAGGAGTCGGAGTCGGAGTCAAGTGCCCCTAAATTCTCGGAGTCGAAGTCTGGAGTTTGGCGTCAAGAGTTATTTCCAACAAAATTTGTTTGAAGTAAATCCGCCTTCAAATACGGAATCTACATTGACTTTCAGTTTCCCCGTAGGCACTATTGTTAAGGGATTTGAACTGTTCAAAATTGAACGGAAAATTGTTCAAATCAAAAAGATATTTTATATACTAGTTTTTCATGAAAAGCTTTTTCCTACAAAGTTTATTTGAAGCAAATTCGCCTCACAGTTCGGAATTGCCTTGAATTTCCCCGTAGGCGCTAATGTTAAGTTTTTTTGAACTGTTCAAAATTGAACAAAAAAATAGTTCAAATCAAAAAGTGAAATATGGGAATGAGGTGTCCTCGCCGAGATCTTTCGAACAAAAAAAAGTTTTTTCGAATCGGACTATTCCTATCCCGTTATTAGGGGGGGGGGGGGACAGACAGAGAGACCGACAGACATTTTTCCCCATCTCAATACCCTACTTTCCAATTTTTAATTTTTCAATATTTATTTAATTATTTTATTTATTTTTGACTTTTTTTTGTTTTTCACGATATTTTTAAGATGCATTAAGCCTTCTTTCATGCTTTTTTCTTCTTTTTCTGTCTTTTACTGGGAAAGTAGGCTAAAAAGGAATCATTTGAATAGAGACTGTTGATATGCGGACATTATTTTTAAAGAACGAACTTATAAAAACAATATCGATACCAATTGCGAAAAAAATAATAAAAATCACATGATTTTTTTAACATGGGGCTGATCCCCCAAGTTACAGACCTATAACTTGGGAGGATCAGGAGAAGGAAAATACCCTCAATTGACAATCTCAGAAATTATTTAGAAGAATTAAATCGTCAAATGATTTTATACTCATACTGTAATTATGTTGATGCATTTGTGTAATTATTTTGTTGTGTTTTCTGTATAACATTTGTTGAATAAATAGCTTTTGCCACCCCCTTCCCCCCGGAAAATTTTGTAATGACCGAACTTGGTATCAGCTAATTTACAACTTGTTGAAAAACGTCATTTTTATTCAACATTTATATCAATATTGTTACAAATTCTGTAAATAGTAATTATTTTTGTGATTAACTGTCGTAATCTAGCTAAATTTTTATTCCATTATCTTTTATCTAAAATTATTGTAGTAACGTAACCTGCAAATAGTTTCTTGTAATGAATATACAGCCCCCGTACATTCGGCTGAAGTATACGGTCCCCTCATTTCTGAATGATAAAATTTGTGAATGGAAAGAAATAAGATCTTTCCATTCACAAATTTTAATTAAAAAGTTTTAATTAAAAAGTCTACGATTTTCTGGAATATTTTGGAATATTGTGGAAACTTTTCGATGTCTATAAATAGCCGTTACGCATGATAAAAAGGGAGTCTCAACTGAGCTGTTGGGCTGAGAGCATTTATTTTGCTCTGTGTGTATTAGCTCTGTTTACTGCGAGGCATTTCGCTGTGTTGTTTTTCGTATTTGGACGTAAATACTTGTGTAACCGTTGAGTTTACGGTGGCGATTGTTATTTCCTTAATTGCTGATGAATAATTTAGCAGTTGTCAACGATCTTTCCTGTACATAGTGTAAATAAATCTCTTGTGTTTTCTAAAGAACTGTGTCGTCCTTTGAAGAGAGTTGAAGCTGCACCGGAACATGTAACAATATTTATCAATAGTGAATGCTTCACAGAAATCACTAAAGCAGCTAGCATAAAAATTCTTGCAGAAATATTTACTTGTTGCATGCAATGATTTCTGTCTTCATTCGCTAAATTACGCCTCAAATGTAATTTCCGAGACCATGCGAGTGGTAAATTAAAGCTAAAGTATCGTTTCTTATATAGTTGTTCTGAGGACATCTAATCTTGACTTTTGGTCAAGTAATTTCTCAGTTAATTTTCTCCAGAGTACCGGCTACAGTGTAATCCTTCTTTCATGTCCATTACCACGCTCCATTGGGCAGCTTGATGAAAAGAGCTCCACTAAGAACATTAATACACTATTTAGTCTATTGAGGTAAGAACGGTATGTCTGTCTACACTGTAAGAGAGGAAAAAAAAAGATTGAAACGCGCTATTGAAAATAAATGTTTGGATGAAGGTAAAACCTACTGCGCTAAAGAATAAAGTAAAGTTGTAAAATATTTATTAAAAACATATTAATTTCATATACCGCTAACAAAACTTCACTGTAGCTTCATAGTTTTTAAAAAATTTTAATTACTTTCTCGTTGAAAAATTTAACCCTTATGAAATCCGTTTTGCGGAATAATAAGTATCCCTGCGTCTAAATTCTTGAAAACGTATTACAGGGTGGTAAGAAATAACTTGGACGCACATAATGCATTATAATTTTAACTAGCTGCGTTGCCCGGTCTACCTTGAAAATAAAAATTGTGTGAAGTGACGTATATTCAACAATCAGGCGTGAAAAATAAATAAAAAAAAAACATCATGATTTCCCTTCCAAACAATGACGACAGATATCAAAATACTTTTAAGAAATTAAATCCAGAAAGATGGATTTAAAATGCGTAACCATGGAAACACAAAATAAAATAAGTTTAAGGAATTAAAATGCGAAAGAAAATGGTTCACAATTTGAATGGAATCGAGATTTCTTAATAGTAGGGGAGATAGCGACAGTTTTTAATACATTATTTATATAAGGCCAGAATTTTTTTTAGATTAGTTTACTTAAAAGAAGAAAACGCGAGTCTACCAAAAAGTTATCGTTGCAATAATTAATAAAAAAATTTTGCAATATGTTGCAAAAACTTGTGAAATTGTCTTATATATATATAAGGCTGAAACTCGGTAATATTATTGATTACGTATAAACATAACGAAAAATATATGTCTACCGCGTCCGAAGCGTTGCCGTGCCGTGTCTACCACCCACGCAAGGTGCGAAAAAATCAGTCAATTTTGACTTAAATATATAAGCCTAAATTTTTTTTTAGTAACTGTTTACAATGTATAAAATATAAAAACAAAAGTCTACCAGTTGTGTTATGTTGCAAAGGCATGATAGACGTCACGGAATGTCGACCTCGTACCTCTATGTACCGTTTATCGGGCCGCTAGCGCTCGCTCGAAAAAGTTTGCTTGTCGTCGCGAAATTTCAATAAATAAAGCTGATTTATTTTTTAATAAATAGTTTTAATCCTGTTTTTATTAAAATTTTTAGTCTACCGTGACTAAGAGGTTGCTTAGTCTTTGGTAGACGTTGCTTAAATTATAAAGTAGTTGGAAAAGTATGAATGATTTAAGCATATTAAAAAAAAATAATTTTAACATTGAAACGAAATTAAAAAATATTTTATTAAAATTAAAATTATGTACAAAATTATAGTGAAGTTCATTTTTCATTAATAATGTCTTGACCTTTTAAATTGTGCCTCTTTTATTTATTTATTATTTATGATCAAGTACTTATGAAATAAAATTTTTCGCATCGATCTTACATAACAATAAATAATTAAAAATAATCAAATAAACAGTTCTTTACATATTAATTAATCTTTACTAATAATAAAGCTGAAAGTCTCTCTGTCTGGATGTCCGGAGGATGTCTGTAGAATGTCTGGATCTCTGTGGCGCGCATAGTGCCTAGACCGTTCGGCTGATTTTCATGAAATTTGGCACAAAGTTAGTTTGTAGCATGGGAGAGTGCACCTCGAAGCGATGTTTCGAAAATTCGACGTGGTGAGGCAGAAGGCTACGCTTCGAATGTAACATCTTTTATTGCTTGCGGTAATTGTTTTCAGTAAACCATTCAAAAACTTTTCAGTTGTCCTCAATTTTCCACCCACAATCAAGAGGTGATAAGCTTGTCAGTTTTTTTAAATGAAAATTTGTCCAAATTTGCGAAATGCAAGCTGTTCTGAGGAAATGTTCACGAAGTTCAGACTTACATAGGGTTAAGGATGACGGATCAAAACTCTTCACGTTTTCGAGAATTACTTTATCTTTTTTCAAAATTTTTATACTCTTCTAAAAACGTCATGGTTCTTGCATCATTAATTCTTTCCATTTTATTTTGTCTGTACATTCGGCGCACAACTCTTCCGAAATTTCGAGTTGTACTCGAATTTGCGACATGCATTTTACATTGTGCGATGGCTTACTCAAATTTGTTAACGCTCCTGTGTATTCTTCCGACTTTGTAAATAGAACGTAAGGTCGAACTTTTCCTTTTCGGAAAAAAGCCGGATTTTGATCGCAACAAGGCATTGCGTGTAAAGGAACCAAGGTGCCACTTTCCACTGAAAAAAAAAAAAAGTCAAATTCCATCATTTCGCTATTCGCAACTCCAACGAACTATAGGGGGCACTGCAGTCACTGACTAATGGCGAACAAAAAAACTAAAACAAACGCATGTGGTAACGAAGAAAATGGTAATAAGTCTAGTAAATTTTGTTCGTATGCATGATTTTTTCGCTTTATTCTTTTTAAATTAATTTTCAAAGTCTTGTGGATATTCTGGCCCACGTAAATAGAAATGAGAATTCAAGAAGCATTACTAAACGTCAAAGATTAATGCAAACTACGTAGTTCGTAGTTCTAAGCAGCTATTTCCACGATGTTGAATTCGATATTTATCAATTCTTGATAAAACTAAATAATAATTGTGGCCTGACAAGAATAACAATTAATGCTAGAAAATTCAATATGACATTACAAATTATTATCGAAAGAAGATGATACTTTTTTGCCTTGCTTGGCTAGTGCTTATTGTTTTGCATTTGTAGCTGAGTTATTTCTCTCGAATTCCCGAATCGGTTAATTTAAAAATTTTCTGTTTCGATTTTTCTAATTTCTGAGCTACGATTTAATTGTGTCATGTTATGCGAATCATCAACAAAATTCTCACGGATATATGGTGGTAGTTTTCTTTTCAGTGAGACCATAATGGTCAGATTGACCATTATTTCTTTTTACTTATCGAATTCTGTAATCTTACTACCATTTTATTCCACTCATGATAAAAATTAAAAATGGTTTAACTAAAAACGCGAAATCTCGCCAAGGATACTTAGCTCGCACAATACTAAAACTATAACCCTAAACAAATTTGGCGAAACCTTTCAGCTGAGAATAAAAGCAACAAAATAAATTCTTTCTCGGTTAAACATTTTTCATTTCGTTCTACGATAATATATTCACAAAAAAATTTTGCATACTGTCTATTCCAACTAAACGCTGCTGTAAAATATGGTTTGTTAAATTAATTTAAAATTAAATAAAACCCATATTCTTACAAATTCACACAAAACAATAAAATTTTTACCTGGTATAAAGTTATCCAAGTTTGTTAATCCAGAGTTTTCTGGTGTTAACGCGCTTTCACCATTTCTCAATCAAATCACTTTTTAGAGGGAAATAATGAAAACTAACATTATTTTGAGGAGCTCGAACACTTTCTGTTGCTGAAAGCAATCCAAGACACATCGATTGCGTTAATAAATACTCAGAACAAACTGCCTATGTTTAAGTCAACAGACTTACGTGGAACGCAATGTGACAATGTTTTAGTTTTTCCTGCAGTTTTGTAAATCACCGCAAGGTAGCGTATTCGAGCGCTGGAGTTGCGAAGTGTTAGTATCGAATCCTAAACCCGTTTCTTTTAATGTCTCAAAAATTCATCTCTGTAGATTTGAGCTTTATATTCCCACGTTTATGCTAGCATCTTGAAAAAAATTACCTCTCATTTGTATTTTCTGCAAACGTAATTTCAAAATAAGAAAAGTGATACAGTTCTATAAAAAAAATAGGCTTAATCATTTGTTTCTTTCTTTTTTTCAATATTTTAAAAATGAAAAAAGAATTCAAATGCTTTTTTTTTTCTTTACGGTTGCGATCAGAGAAAGAAAAACAGTTGTAGTTACCAAGGTGATAGTTTGAGCAACCCGAAGCTCCGCCCCTTTTCTTTGGGTCAACTCACATTGGATGATCTCCTTTGTTTACATTGTAGTACTTTGTTTACTTGAGTCGTAGGTGCCAAATTTGGCAGTTTTTAAAAAATACGCCAACGCGACCCGGTTACCGTAATTCTACCTTTCTTTTTAATACGTGTTTATCATTTACTAGCAGTACCCGCACAGCGATGCCCGTGCTAAAAATTTAATGAAAGTCCGTTGAATAAAAAAAATTGACGCCCCCTCCCCCTCTGATGTGAAATGATCATTTTTCTTTGTATAAAATGCGTACACACCTTTTCAAGAAAAAATATATATTCAAGTTTCCTTGGAATTTAGAACTTTTCATCAAATCATTAAATTAGATTTACAGTTGCTTTAAAACTCTATTTAGCGAGAGAAGTGGTTTTTACTGCAATTTAAAATATTTCGCAAAATAAACAAAAAAAAGACATCAAATAATATCTTTCAAATGTAAAAATAATTCCGCAGCTCGATTGTTTATCGTCAAACTTGTCCAGCAACCACTCTATCATAATACATCCGTCTAACGAAAAAAAAAACATCCCATGAAACATTCAAAAATCATTGTCAGAAAAAAAAGAAGAAAATGTCGTACATTTCACTCGGATAAAAACAAATCTAAAGTTTCTTTTCTTTCAAAACAATCGCCAAAACAATGAATTACATTAACGGTTGCCTTAAGACAATTATCCTAAAGTGAACTGCTCAGCGCCTAACGTGCCAAGCGACCATGCTACCGGAACCCAGCCCTTTTGATTGTGAAGCGGAAGTTTTTTTTCTTTGGCAATAACAAATGTTTCGCAAAACAAACAAAAAGGTATAAAATCATATTAACAGTAGTTTCCAAATCTTTATATATTAAGAGCTGCTTTGCCTGGTCCATCTTGAGAACAAAAATTGAGTCAAGTGACATGTATTCAACAATCAATGAAAAGAATAACTTAATAACTTAAAGAATAACTTAAATAAAGGGAAAAAAAAACACCATGCAAAATTACCTTTCCAAACAGATATTCGCAACTCCAGAGCTCGAATACGCTACCTTGCGGTGATTCACAACAAAACTGAAAAAGGTAAAACATTCCGTTCCGTTCCACGTGTTTTCTTTCTGATAAATTAGAGGCTTCAGACAGTTTGTGATGTAATGTAATTTCAAAGGAATAGAAAAGAAAGCTTCCCACAAACACGACGAAAAATTACTGTCAGTCACTAAGTTTCAAAGTAAGTTATAAGTTACGGCACTGGTTTGTTTTACCTTTTTCGTCCGCCATTAGACATTGGCTGCAGCGCCCCTTTTAGTTTGTTGGAGATGCGAATTAAAATACTTTAAAGAAATTAAAATGCGAAAGATGGATTTTAAAAGCGTAACCATGGAAACATGAAATAAAATAAGTTTAAGAAAACATATGCAAAATAAGGAAATAAACAATGGATTCAAAAAGCGTAACCATAGAAACGCGAAAATAAAATGGTTGACAACTTGAATCAAATGACACATTTCGAAATTGATTTAAAAACGCTTGTAACTTTTTTTCCTTTGAAGATAGAAGGTAATTTTTCCGACGATAGGTCGAGAGTGACCTGGAGTAAAAAATGTCGCTTTTTCCAATGCTGTCAAAAAGAAAACTGTGGGACAATTCCTTCACTTTTTATTGATAGATTTAATGAAGAAATTAGTGCCTAAATTTTAGCTAAGCCTAAAAAAGTTCGAGCTAAAAACGCAAATTACTCCCGCCGTAATTAAGTTAGAGCATTGAAATAAATTGTTTAGAACGCGGAAAAGTCTACTCTTTTCAACGATACATAATATTAATATGTGCAAGTAATTTTTCACCCCTTTAATAGCCAATAATAGGCAATTTACGTGAAATTTAGGCCTAAATTTGAATAAAAAAAAGAAATAATTATCGGATTTTTTTCGAATTATAGCCTATGTTACTCAGTAAGAAAGCACCTTTCTTATAAAGAAAGAATTTTTCAAATAGCTGCAGTGGTTCCGGAGATTACCTCGAACATATAAACACACAAAAATCCGCCCTCTCTCTTTATAATATTATATTAGTAAAGATTCATATTTTTTTTTTCGTAGTATTGCTCAAACTTGATTACTGCAGAAAATCTCTTTTTTTTCCCCCTTCGACAATATGAGTTTTGTTCCTTGTAAATGAAGCTGATAACGGTTTTTTTTTTTTTTTTGGAATGGAAATAGCAAAAAGCAAATGAAAGGTGAAAAATTTATGATTTATTGGAACGAAATTTTAGCTATAATAAATTTTTACGCCTTGATACTCGACTTGGGTATAACACGGTACGCATTGCTTTTACTTACATTATTTTAAAGTTTCGTGTAACACGGATTCGATACAACACGATACGTATTGAGCTGATTTATATTATTTGCATGATTATTTTAATAAATATGAAAATAGTAAGATAAATTAATAAATCCTCGCATAACACGATTTTTAAATAACACGGTACGAATCTTAACCGTGATTATAAAAGGGACACCTGTATTTGAGAATATGTACTAAAAATCATATGCTTGGAAACTTTTTTGCTATCATCCAAGTTTTTTAAGCTTCTGAAAATAATCTGTAAATATCCCCTTTTTCACCCTTCGTTTAGACACATAAAAAAACCGATCCTCTATAATCAAGCTTTTGAAGCTAAAAGTTTGTAATCTTAGCGGCAAAATGTAAACTAATTCCAAACTGATAAGCCATATTTCTTACAACATTAACCAACAATTCACAAAAAAGTTTCTCGAAACATAACTTGCTTTCTCATGAATCAACATAAAGCCAAGCGGCAACTTCTTTTACTCTCTAATCTGTCTTTTAACACCTAGTTCTTTAAACAAGAATTTCTTGAAAGCGTGGAAAGCATTTAAGATTGCGCCCGATAATATTTAGTTATTAAGACAAACTTCCGCTTCTCGTTTAAAATAAAATATATGTTGCCTGTAACTGAAAATGTTTGATGCATTTTTTAAATGCAGCGATAAAGCAACCATGGGAAGGTTACTAAAAAGTCAAGAAGCGCACTTACTTAAATGCACTTTTTTTGCAGTCTTATCGTAGAATAATAAATGGGTTTAAAAAAGAATCATGGAAAGTTTCTTGAAACAGTGTAGTTCAAATACAAAATGTATTCACCGATGGATAGTGTATACCTTGTGATATATTATATACTAGTGGTATCCGCACGGCTTTGCCCGTAATAGAAAAATTAAAAGGTCTTTTGGTTTGCCTGTATATTTACAAATAATGTATGGTGAATTTTCTCGCCAATTGGCTTCTACCCATGTTACGTTTCCACGTTATGATAATTTCGTATCTCGCCAATTGGCTTGTGCCCATGTTACGGTGCCACGTTATGATAATTTCGTAATTTACTCGTCCATTTTATGATAATTTTGTTCTTAAAATTGGAATAGAAAAAGAACCACATCGAATTTTTGAAAAATCGCTTCGAGGTGCACACCCTCATGCTACAAACTAACTTTGACTGATAGGTAATAATTTTAATATGAGCACTATGTAGTGCAATGTGTCTTTTTAGCAAAGAATTTATTGAACTAAACCCATTTGAAAAAAGTCCCTTTGATCAAAACGTATTTAAGCTTTTATAGTAAGCGTTTAATGTTAGCTCAAAATTCTTCTACGCTTTCACAATCATTGAAAGTTTGAAGAAAATAAGAAGATTAGCGAAAGAATACGACGGGCGATTTTCTAGTTATTAAAATACACTTCAACAATGCTTGAAAACTTAAGTTATGCATTAACTTTTACATTTAATATAAATAAACCCTTTACTTTTTATGAAACTACATAAAGATCTTCATCAGAGCTCACTAAAATATTACTTCATTCACTTGAAGAACAATTCCCTATGGAATGGAATGGAGGAGTTTCAAATCCTTTTTCAAGTAGAGCTTCGATTCCCCGAGTAGTTTCGTGTCACCACACACTAGAGCTTGCTTTTTATCTTATGTACTTTCCGAGTCCCTCGACGCATTGTTACATAATATCTCATTCATCTTAGATGACTTTTTCAACTCATGTGCTTTCTAGTCATATCAATAAAATTTCCCAACTGCGACTCTGTTTGATCTTTTAATCATATATATATATTTTTTTTGGGGGGGGGGGAGTTGGCAAATGTTGAATAACGTAGAAAACAAATATTGAAATCAAAAAACTAGTTTTTAAATCTACTACAACAACAAAAAAAATTACAGTAAACTCCCGATTATCCGTGAAATTGGGTGGCACTAGTGTCGCGGATAATAAAAATCGCGGATAAAACACAAAAAGGCTAAAATAAGGGACAATTAAGGCAAAAATTGTCCTTCCTCAAAACTCGGCTGTATTGATGCATAATACTTTCTACAAACAGTTAAAATATATCAAGTGCAGTAAAAATGTTTTGTATTTTTGCACAGTAGAGCCATACAGCAATAAATAACAAGTGTTAATACGATGAAGAAAGCAGCAAAAAAAATAAATAAGCAAAGAAATAAAACAAAGATAACTAAGTTAAAATTTACAATTTTTCGAAAAAAACAAAAAGTCATTGGTATTTTATTTTCGCTGCGAAAATAAATGTTTATGACTCTTGATTCACTCGCAGATAATCCGCCCCGCCGATAATCCGCTCGCGGATAATCGAGAGTTTACTGTATTTTTATATTGAAAAAATTACGTAATTACGGTGTAAAGAAATTGTTATTTTCATTTTAGGCTGTCCCCATAAGGTAGCATTATACAGTTTATAATGGTAAACAAAACAAAAGTCTTAAATGCACGTTATGTTTGTATCATCTATTAAGATTTTACTTATTGTTTATTAATGGCATCAGTTGGTAAGTCCTGGTTAAATAAAAATTTACACGTCTTAAATATGGAAACTTTCTGAAAAAAATACTAATACAGTGAAACCTGTGTAAGTTGACCACTTGCGGTGCACTATTTTAGTGGTCAACTTAAACAGAATGTCAACTTATAGAGGTTGAATTATATGATAAGATCTAATTCTCTGCCTGGAAATAGCGGTCAACTTAGACAGGTGGTCAATTTTACAGGTTTTACTGTACCAGTAATAGTAGTAATACTAAAAAATATAATACTACTAGCTGTACCCGACGCGCATTGCTACGCCAACAAAAAAATATATCATTATACTGATTTTCATGACAATCGGTTGAACGGGGCAGAAGTTGCTACTCTGCAGTGCCACCTGGTGGTGAGTGGCTTCAATGAGCATATTATGCACCTTCTCCGTGGAAAAATACATATATATATATAGCAATTTTCATAATAATCGGTCCAGGTATCAAGTGAAGCCGTGACTATACTCAAATTTTGTACTCACGCAGTTTGCAAGATCAATCAATCGCTAAAGATATCAAATAGAAAAAGTTTTAAATCCCCCCGTTGCATGAAAAGCCATAAAACAATAAAGAAAGAATTTATTTGTTCAAACTCAAGAAAAATGGCAACAGCTAACTTCTTATGAATGAGATCTTTCACGCGAATTAATTTCTGCAGCCGATAATTTTATTTGTATTTATCCAATGTATTGTGACTTAAATTGGAATAAAAAAGGAACTATCGATCGGATTTTTTTCGAACTGGTCTATAAACATTCCCAGTACCAAAAATAACAAACGGTGAAAGTTTCAGCGAAATCTGCCGGATAGTTTTTGAGTTCAAGGATGACATACAGACAAATATTCATTTATATATATATATAGATTGCTAAAATTTTGGTTCAACTTTTCAATAAGAATTGGTTTTCATTATCTGTATCTGTTACCAGCATTCTGGTAATTTGTTGAGCAATGGTGATGGTATGATGAATTCAGTGGTAGTATAAGTGAACTATTAAAATGGATCAACTTAGTACCAGATAATGGTTGTAGCTTATGAGCGCCATTTCTCGGTAAAAGGTTAAACCAGAAACTTTAATAGTGCTAAGTTTTCTAAATCTCTCCAAGCCCTTTACTGTCACTTCCCTCCTGTATTGGGCGGTAACTATGGAAGTATAAAAAAACTTTTAATAGGCAGTGTATTACTAAGTACAGTGAAACCTGTGTAAGTTGACCACTTACGGTGCACTATTTTAGTTGTCAACTTAAGCAGGTGGTTAACTTATAGAGATTGAATTGCATGATGTAGATCTAATTCTATGCCTGAAATTAGAGGTCAACTTAGACAGGTGGTCAACTTTACAGGTTTTACTGTACATGAAATTACTAAGTAATTATAATAATATTACTAAGTACTTTGCTGATTGCTATTCCCTCCAAACGCATGTGTAGAATAAGATGAATGTACATAATGGAAGTTAACGCATTAAATACTTTTCAGATAAATACGGAGCTACCGCGATTCCTTCTCAGTCTGTCTAATGACTCAAAAAGGCCAGATCACGTGACGGAGATTGTTCTGTCTTAACCAATTGGCTGTAGCAGAAAAGGGGCCATGCAGCTGTTACCAGGAAACCAGACGATAGTGTAATATTGAAAAAAAAAATAATATGTAGCATTTGAAAGAGCATAGTAAAATAAGTTTCTTGGCCCAAAAATCATTTGCCCCCGTGTCCCCGTTATTGAAGTATGATCTCTTAAATTTTACAGGATTTTTTAGAAAAGTCGCCAAATTTAACGTGGGTCGGTGAGAAGAAAAAGACACCTTCACAAGCTTTGCAGTTGGACTTCCTATCTCAGGTAGACGAGGAAATTGCGTGACAATTTCAAATTCTCGCCAAGCCTTTCAATTTAGCATTTTCCTTTAATTAAGACTTTTTATCTCGATAGTGAAGGAACGAGGGCAAATGATTTTTGTGTTAAAAATGTTTAAGTTCACTCTTTCGAATATGCTACCTATTTTATCTTTTTTCATCACTACATTAATCGTGTGGTTTCTCTGGTTAGTTCAAAAATTGGTTCTTCAGATCTTATTTACCGGACTCGGCCGACGACTCCGTCCACTTACGATCCAGTTGTTTAAGGCAGGGGTTCTCAAATGGTGGGTCACAATCCCTAGGGTGTCGCGGAATGTGTCCAGGGGATCGCGAGATGTCGAAGAAAAGTTCAAAGAAAATTTATTTATTGCCGTGTCTTTCGTACTGCGTGTAATGATAGAACTTGAAGGAGCGCAAGGTCAATAACTGTCATAAAACTACTTCAAGATTATAAAATCAGTAAGGTCTACCACTGTCTCTCATTATAAAATAATTCAAGAGATAAAAATTCATATATTTTTTACGAGTTACTTGTGTTTCTAAAGATAAACTTAACCATTTGTGTAGCTCTTGGTTATTGTTTTAGGGTTTAGACAGAGTTAAAACTTGGGGGGGGGGGTCACCAAATACTTAGTATAAAACGACGGTCGCAATGTCTAAAAGTTTGAGAACCCCTGGTTTAAGGTGTATGGTAGGCCTCCTTTAATTTTTAGTTCCTGCAGCTATCCGCTGCGGATGAAAGCTTAATTTCTAACAACAAAAAAAAAGTGCATGAGTTCTGTGGTTTTCTGAACTAATTTTCATACGTAAAAAGGCTTAATTCCATCTAATAAATGAAAATTTGCATAAAATTCGGTAGAAAAGCAACTGAGCTCGTGAGAGCTCCCATGCAAGTGAATTCCAGTAAAAGTTTAAACTGCATATTCTAAAGCGAGATTTCTACATTTTCAGAGCAAATCCCAATCGATGCTAAAAGTGATTTATAAAACATATATCTTAATCTATAAAAAATCTTCTGTGCGAACGTTCGTCACCACCCAAATATATATATATATATATATATATATATATATATATATATATATATATATATATATATATATATATATATATATATATATATATATATATATATATATATATATATATATATATATATATATATATATATATATATATATATAAAAATGAACTTTGGTAAATTTGTTCCCTAAGATCTCAGAAACTACCCGGCAGATTTGGCTGAAACTTTCACCGTTTGTTCTTTTTGGTACTGGGGAGGTTTGTAGACCAGTTCGATAAAAATCCGTTTGATAGTTCCTTTTCTATTCTAATTTGTCCAAATTTTCGCATAAATGCCCCAATATGACGGTTAAAAAATACATACACATATTAAAATTGTGTCCATCGAAAGCGCTTATTTTTCTGCTGAAGATGGCATCTGTTAGAAAGTTCTAAGTTGTATGAAAAACGAGTTATGGGCATTTTTTGTTCCATGTTCGAAGGCTTTCCTCAACCCAATTCATTATTTAGTATATCATCTCAACTCCCAGCTCATAGTTAGAATTGTTGAATGTTTTTGTGTTTCGTCTGACTGTTTGAGGCTTTTCTCAAGTCAAATCTTAAAGTAACGTTTTTTCCCCAAGATTGGCTAATAATAACTATAGATTTGGTTGATTATTTTCCATTTAATCGGAACTTTAGTGTAATCAATGGGTTTTTTTTTAATATTATTTGTGCTGATTGGATTTTTTAATCATTATCCAATCTAACAGCAGAAACCTCGCCAAAATTTATGCAGAAAGATTTCAGTAGCGGATGCATTTGGCAGTTTTTTCAACTGTCACGGTTTTTGAAGTCAAAGACTACGTAATAATATTTGTCTGCTTTCACCATGTAAACAAAATATCGTCAATCAAAGAATATTTAAAAACTTTTTTTACTGTAAAATAATCCAGCAACTAAATTAGGCAAATCCATAAACAGCACAAAAACTTCCATTAATGTGACTTTGTGCACAAATTCAAACCATCGCCAAATTTTACTACTTATTTTGGAAACATTACGGATGAAATTGTTTAGCACCATTTTATGGTGACCAAAAGTATCTTAGCATATGGCGACAACATCTCTTTAACAAAAATTAGTAACATACCGTTTTACAAAGTAAGGAGGGAGAGCATTATCCAAGGTATCCCAAAACGATTCCTGCAAATTCGGTAATATTTTATAAATCGCACCTAGAACCCACAATAATTAAGATTTTCCAAAATAACTAAAGCAAGTTCAAGGGGATAACGGGCACGCGGCTACATTTTTTTAAACAGTTCGTTCTTCAATAGACATACACAGAAGGTAAGACTCAATGTAAAAAAAAAAATATTAACTGATAAATCTTTTTAAAATTGTGAAGTTTAATTTCATATTTCGGAAATTCTTCAAATTTGTATACGCTTAAATTTCGTGTTTTCGTTTCTAAATGAATACTATTTTGCTCTTTTTACTTACTGCTACTTTAGTTTTATGAGTAAGGACGAAGCTAGATTTTAAATCACGTCAAAAAGGTGTGTTTTAAGTTCTTTCACTTAAAACAGAAAACAAATGCAAGCAACGATTGTTTCTCATAATTATTGCCAACCCAGGCAACGCCGGGTATTTTTGCTAGTATATATATATATATATATATATATATATATATATTTGGGTGGTCCTTATTTATATGGGAAATTTTTTTTTCAGAATTCAACTAGTGACGCCCCCCCCCCCCCCCAGTTTTGTGACACTATAATAAAAAGTAACGTGTGCAAAATTTGAACTCGATCGGTCAATAATAACACGTGCCCCTAGGCTGTTGAACTTTAACACTTTTGATAATTTTCTCACAAATTTTCCGAGATTTTACTTCAGACCCAGTACATCGTTTCTCCTAGGTTTGCAAAATATTTTTACAGTGAGGTAGCACTAAAATTAACCTTTTTAATTACTTTATATCATCTCAAGATTTTACTTTGAATAAGAATAAAATAATGCTTTAGAAACTTTCCTTAATCGTACGCTTTTCTCAATGTATCTCGATAGTGTGTATTTTTTCCGATAGTCTTGGACGGTCTGTAAAATAAATTGCTTTGTGACTCATATTTGGTAAATTAGTTGTAAAATTCTTCGATTAATATTGTGCTCTTTCAGTTGTATCACTCACAATTTTCAGTATTTTAACAATCTCTCTTCCCTTTAAATAGCTTAAACATTTTGCCGTGAATCAGGAAAGAGAAAAAAATAGAAAAAAATGTTTTATTATTTGCAACTTATCAAACAATTTTATTGACTCGTAATTGATTCTATAAAGAGGAAGATCTTTACTAAGAAAGTATTCTAAATCATCTACTGCTATCTGAAATTTGTTAAACAGTCATCAGACACGTCTTCCTTATCACAAGCATTTTTTGGACTAGTCTTTTCCTATCTTCAAAGTTAATTCCTTCGTCCAATACGGACAAAGCTACTAGTTTATCCCCTAAATACTATAAGTGATTTATGAATTTTCCAATCACTGCTTCTGCTGCATGTTTGTCGTCATTTTGTACGCTGATAGTTTTTCAGACATATTATATTATTCAAAGGAGCCTCAATTGGGTTCCTGTGAAAAATCATATCTTCATACAGCATTTAATTGTAAAACAGCTTTATAAAACGACATAGAAGGGCTTTCTTTTCATGTAAGGTCAATTTAAATTGTTTCCTAAACATAAAAATTTTCAAACAAAAATTCCTTTTGCCACCCATGTGGCTCAGGGATAAGCTTCAGGTTGCCGAAAACATATCCCTGTAGGAGGAAATTCACCAGGAAACATTATTACAAGTTATGAGAATTCTCTGTAATCTTTCTCAATTCCGCTTTTTACGAACAATATTATGTCAACCACTTCGACTTTTAGAATTTAAGTGGTATGTGTGCTTGATTGAAATGTTATAAGTTTTGAATGATGGAGATCTTTCCACAAAATTTTGAAGCCTTTAAATAATTGAATATCTGATCTAGAACTAAAAAAGGCAAGAACTTCTTTAAGGACACACTCTGCTGTACGATTTCAAGTGCATGATGATGGCAATCCAAATGTAATATATCACCATTCAGTTTTTGCTCTAAAAAATCGCATGCACAATTTATACGGTTGATATTGCAAGTCGTTGTATCAAACACTACAGCTAGAACAGTTAGCAATAAAAAGCTATCATCTAAGATATCATATAAAGCTGAAGAAATATCTAAGGAATTCCGAGTAGCTGTTCAATATTAGGACCTGAAGCTATCACTGTAATCCTGTCGGCGTTCTTTTTCCAGTTACATCTGGATGTATAGCTTTGTATCCCAGGGAATAACTACATAATCTAAATTTAAATTCATGAAATTTAATTTTACCTCTCGAAGATTTTCTTTTGCTCTCTTAAGGAATGTACGATTGATCACTAGGTCATTTGGATTTAAATTTACTGCATCTACATAGACTGTAAATAAATGAACAACATCTTTATCCCTAATATGGCATTTGTCTAACAGTGATGAAAGGCGAGCAGACATCAATAGTTGTCAAGCTTTTTTGCATTGTGGTAAACCAGCTGTAGAAAACAAAAGTTCAACAGGTTAGGATAGATACCCATTTCGGTTTCTAAATCTTGTGAATCGCAAGAATTTGATGATAATAAAGGACTATGTACTGAAGTAGGAGAAAATTAATTTAAGATTTCTACATTGTTCCGATCTGGAAATTTTTTTTAATTTATATTTTACTATGGAAAATACAGTATATTTTTATGTTAGCAGTAATCAAGGATTTTTTGAAATTTATATTTTAAAAATTAAAAATTGCATAAGCATTTAGGTATGTTTATAACTAAAGAACAGCGAATTAAAATGTAATTGCAATTACTTATATTTATAACATTGAAATCTTGCGACTCTATTTGACACACCTATTACATACACAGGGAATTTTGTAAATCAACACCCCAAAGCCTGGAGGAGGTAATTTGTTTTTGTCAAAGATCGTTCATTAATGGTCTAGGTTATTCATTAATGGACTATAGAATCCCTTGTGTCTATCTTGATGGGAAGAAACGTTTCCCTGTGGCTTGGTTGGAACAAGCGCAGAAGAGCGGTACGCTTGATCCAAGACCATTGGTGTACATTTTATTCTCTGTAACATGTTAAATTTTACAGAATAAAAGTGAGAGAATGGTCGATCTGGAAGTAGCAGCACCTATTGAGGTTCAAAATTACTTTAAATATAAGACGTTAGAATATTTTTACATAAAAATGAGAAAATCCGCAATTTTTTCTTCGGAACTCAAAAAAGGGGGCCCTAGGGACACGTGTTAATATTCATGGATTGACTTTAAATTTTGCAAGGATCGTTTATTTGTACAATGGAACAAATTGAAGGGGCGTCGAGCAAAATGTCTGCAACTTCAAAAATAAGGACCACCCTAATATATATATATATATATACATATATATATATATATATATATATATATATATATATATATATATATATATATATATATATATATATATATATATATATATATATATATATATATATATATATATATATATATATATATATATATATACGTACATATCAATGTCTTATTTTTATTATTAATTACCTAATAATGTAAAGCTGAAGAGTTTGTTTGAACTCGCCAATCTCATTAACTACTGGTTCAAATCGAAAAAAAAACTTTTTGTATTGAATAGTTCCTTTGACTTCTTAGACAGATTAAGACAGAAGGAATTAAGTGCTCTTTTCCCCCAGTTGGCCAAGACTCTTACTTTCTCTTCCACATAACGATCATCAGAAGAAACAAAAACATAATGGTTAAATTCTCACACAAAATTAAAGAAGAAAAAGAAATCGGTTTCGGGGGGAAATTTTTCTCACAATTAAATTTTAAAGGATTTGTTTTCAATGTGATTCTGAATTCCTTACAACAGAAGAATATTCGTACCAGTTTCATAAAAGTTTCATGGACGTGCAAAAAATTTATTATGCTTTAAATTTATATTTCCTGAGGAAATATGCAGTAATTTTTTTAACGGGGAAGAAATATTTATTCCATTAAGTTTTTGGCTAAAGAAAGGCATTTTTACCTACTTTATTAGATTATAAGTTTGGATATTAAAATCAAAAAATATCTTTCCCTTGTTTAAAACTAAAATGAAACCACTTTCGTTGAAAAGCTAAAACAGTGATTTAAATAGAAAAAAAAATATGGTGCTCAAAGTATGTACTTAAGCAAAATTATAATCAGACAAAAAATAAGTAATATAACGAAAACTATTATTAAGAAGAGAGTAACGATGAAATTAAAAAATAAAAATATATGAAACTTAAATGGATCAAAGATCCTTTTTAAGACTCATATTGCTTCAAAAAATGAAAATTATTCATGCGACATAATTCAAAAATGTTTCTACAATAATAAGAAAAATATTTCTTAAATAAAAAGGAAAACGGACAACGCTACAGAAAAATGTTAACAGAATTAATTTTTAACCGTTAATGACTTAATTTGATCATAAATGTTACTGAAAATTATATTTTAAGTTGCCTTATGTTATATAGATTATCTAAGCTTGTATATTGTTAAGGGTTGGTGAAACAACTTCTAACTTTCTTGAAATGACGACACAGTTCTTGAAAAAAACACAGGAGATTTATTTACATTATGTACTGGGAAGATCGTTAACAACTGCTAAATTCGCCATAGCAATTAGGCAAATATCATATAACACCATATACTCAACGATGGTACACGTATTTGCATCCAAATACGCAAAACAACACAGCGAAATACATCGCAATAAACAGAACTAATACACTCTCAGTACAACCGCTCTCAGCCGAGACTAACTTTTTATTCCGCGGCACGGCTATTTATAAAACCCCGAAGAGAGCTCTCAAATATTCCAGAAAATCGTAGACCGTTCTACCTCTAACTTATTTCTTTCCATTCACAAATTTTATCATTCAGAAATGAGGGGACCGTATACATCAGCCGAATGTACGGGGGCTGTATATTCATTGCAAGAAACTATTTACAGGTTACGTTACTACAATAATTTTAGATGAAAGATAATTTAATAAACGCCAAATTTAGCTAGATTACGACAAATTAATCACAAAAATAATTACTATTTACAGAATTTGTAACAATATCAATGTTTTTCAGCTTATCTAAACTCAGAATTCAATATTATGGCCGATATTTTTAAGCCTCACATCTAATTTTTGAGTTACGCAATTTACTTCTCCCTCGCTTTAAGCAAGTCAGTATTTAACAGTTACCGTACATTGATAACGTAATATTTTCTATGTCTATTACTTTAAAAAGAAAAAATCATTACAGAAAGTTTATTTTTACCAAAGTAAATATTTTATTGATATAACAAGGCATCACCACATTTGGAGAAAGAAAAAAAAAGGCACAAATATCCAGGAGAAATTTCACGGAGCAAAATTGGTCCCTCGTCTGGTGTGCTAATTCTACATTAGCTGTCAGTTTGTTTGGCTCTCTTGGCTCCTTTAAGAGGTTTTCCGCCTCCAGCTCAGTTCCTTCCTATTCCGGGCTGATGAGTGCTAAAAAGCACGAAACTGCAGTCTTTGGATGGAATAACTGAGCTGGTGGTGTATTTTATGTATTTCTGCCTTAGCCCTGGCTTAGGGCGGTAACTTACAGCAAAATTGCAGTTATTCTTTGAATTCTCACCACCTTCTTCAAAGTTTCTGAAACAAGTGGTGTATTATATGAAAACTTATCATATAAGCTTTGTGCTACAATATGATTAAAGTGAAAAACAACGTAAATAAAGCACAAATATTGGAGTACATACAGCATTTAGCTATTTCAAGGCTACAATGGAGCCTCTTCATCAGTGCAAAAAGCTCACCAACACAACCAAAAGTTGCGAGAGAACTGACAAGAACCAAGTGGACACCGGTATTTATACTAAAGAGGGCCAACCAATAAGGATACAGGAACAAGACATCAAACAATCAGCGAACAACATGTACACTCCGGGCTCAAAGCAGAGGGAGAGACAGCCAATCAGAAGCCAGGAGACAAAAAGAGTGCGAGACACCGAAGAAACAAGGAAAGGCAATTATAGAAATTGCTTCCAAATATCATGAAAAAATGGAGTGCTGGAAAAATCATTGACAAGAGAATGAGAATTTTTCCAAATATAGTAAGCTTCCCAGAAATCGAGGTCATAAACCGAAGAACATTTACAAATAATCTTTGCAGATGAAAAATCAAAACAGTGACCAGAATCCAACAATGCTGAGCGATGGATGTTTGATGTCTTGTTCCTGTATCTTTATTGGTTGGCCCTCTTTGGTATAAATACCGGTGTCCACATGGTTCTTGTCAGTTCTCTCGCAACTTTTGGTTGTGTTGGTGAGCTTTTTGCGCTGATGAAGAGGCTCCATTGTAGCCTTGAAATAACTATATGCTGTATCTACTCCAATATTTGTGCTTTATTTACGTTGTTTTTCACTTTAATCAAGTGGTGTATAGTTTTCCTTTCACATGATGGTTTCCAAAAACGTACATTAAAAAGGGCATGCTTAGCCAATATAAGCTAGCCTGCAACAAAAGTTTATACATTGACCAAGAACATTTTTATGATCTCGACCGAATATTATTGTTACGTGTTCGGTGCAACTTCAAACTTTCTTTAAATGACGACACAGTTCTTGAGAAAACACAGGAGATTTATTTACAGCTATGTACAAGATATATCGTTAGCAATTGCTAAATTAACCATAGCAATTAGGCAAATATCAATTAACACCGTAAACTCAACGGTAACACACGTATTTACATCAAAATACGCAAAAACACAGCGCAAAGGCTAATACACTCTTTCGAAGCGCAACGTGAAACGAAACTCCACAGTTAGATAGCAAACTGACTCTCTCT
The DNA here is from genome assembly GCF_026930045.1 of Uloborus diversus. Taxonomy (NCBI): domain Eukaryota; kingdom Metazoa; phylum Arthropoda; class Arachnida; order Araneae; family Uloboridae; genus Uloborus; species Uloborus diversus. Next base: position 10,160,917 of record NC_072731.1, read on the forward strand.
TCCCATTCACGCGACGCTCGGCTTTTTATAAATATAGAGAAGTTTCGATAAAATTCTACTATGTTCTACCAATTTCTCATATTTTCTTTTTATTCCATTCACAAATCTCATTATTCAGAAATGGAGGGACCATATACTTCATTCGAATGTAAGGGGGTTGAATATTCATTACAAGAAACTATTTACAGGTTAAGTTTCTACGATAATTTTGGATGAAAATGAATGGAACAAACGCCAAATTTAGCCAGATTTCAACAAATTAATCATAACAATAATTACTATTTACAGAATGTGTAATATTATGTTTGTCAGCAATTTGAAAATAAATGCTGAATTGATCTTATTAGGAATAAGTGTCCTCAATTAAGCCAACTCTGAAAAACCACCAAAAAAAAAAAAAAAAAAAAAATACTAAACTAAAAAAACGAAGAAAAAAAATATTTTGAATTTTGACATTTTGAATTCAAATTACGTTTTTCACAATCACGTGTGTGTAGATGTAGGCGTGTGTTTGTGTGGGTATGTGTGTATAAGCGTGTGTGTTTGTGTCTGTGTACAGGCATGAGTTTGTGGGGGTGTGTATGTGTGTATATGTAGGCGTGTGTGTTTGAGTGGGTATGGGTGTGTATGTGTGTATATACGGGTATGTGTATGTGTGTATGTGTGTACATATGTGTGTGTAGGTGTATGTTTGTATGTGTGTGTGTGTAGGTGCATGCTTGCATGCGTGTGTGTGTAGGATATGAACGCAACCTGGAGACGGTTCTCGATAGAGAAGCAGCATCGGGAGGAGCCGGTAGACGGTGGTGCTGCAGAGGGAGGCGGGAGGAAGATAAAATCAGCGTAACGCCAAGGACGGTCAAGTGAGAACAGTAAGAAATGTGATTGCTCAAAAAATGTTTTATCGTCAATAGAAAAACATACTGAACCGCATTTGAAAAACTAAAATATTATAAAAAAATTCATGTTTACTTCAATGGAAAGGAGAGAGATCAATCATCACTTTAAGGACACTGACAAGTGTTTTTTTTTATCACCCTTGTGCACAGTTCGTGCACATATGCAGCACAGGATCATATCGTCGCCTCAAAGCAACAGTAAGATATCTAATCCCAGAAATAACACTAAGATATCTTACTGTTGCTCTGAGGCGACGATATTCTCAACCTGATCTTTCGCTTTCATAATAAGGACACCAGAGAACTAATAATGCCTGTCATGGCATTATTAGATAAATGTATTAATATTAATTTCAAAAATTTGAATTTTTAATTTGTGTTTTCGTTTTTTAAATCCATGTTACTTCAATGAAAAGAAGAAAGATCACTCGTCACTTTAAGGACACGGACAAGCGTTTTACGGCCACTCCTGTGCACAGTTCGTGCACATATGTGCAGCATATGCAGCACAGGTTCATATCCTCAACCCGATCCCTCGCTTTCTTAATAAGGATACCAGAGAACTAATTATGCCAGTATTGTTTGATAGATGTATTAAAATTAATTAAAAAATTTAAATTTTCAATTTGTGTTATCTAGACGTACTTTTTGAGAATTATGCATATAGACATTCCTAAGCTATAACACATCTATCGAACCAAGGTTTTTTTTTTTCACAAAATAGCTTATTTTCATATCAATAATAAATATCTGCACCGTGTAATATTATTTCGTAGAAGAATCAAAATTTACTTGCAAATATTATATCTGTATCTTAGAGCTAGAAGGACGTAAGTCACATTATAATTATTTTACAAAAGAGAGGAAAAATTTTTATCTCGAGCAAGCAAAGGATAGGACGTGCGCTCTTTTAACCCTGGTTAAAAATTCGTACGTTCACATGACTTGATGCGAGATAGGCATTTGCATACAATGCACTAATAAACGGGAAATTGCAATTTTTGGATTTATATCCGTCTGGCTCTGACGTACAGATATCACTTTCTGCGAGAATCTGAAGTATGTTTCTGTATCACAACTTCGTTGTCAAATAAGAATAAGTGAAATAAGAGCGAAGCAAAATAAATGAAAGTTCTCATAAACTATTATTTTTTTTTAATAAATTCGGAAATAGCCTACTGGATTTACCATCTGAGTAAGCGAAGTTAATTAACTGATAATTTGGAGGAAATGCATTCAATTTTTTTATATCATTCCAAAACATAACCATATTTATCTATATTCCTATTATTTATACATACCATATTATTTCCTATTATTTATACTACCATAAATAAAGCATCTTAACAATTCATACTCGTTGTCAAAATAGTGCTGCAATATTGTACGCTAACGATACAATTAAAAAAGTGCCATGTTTATAAAAGATTCATATAGGGTTTTGTGTTCATCAAAATTTTGAAATATCTTATTTGTTATTAATGAAAAATCACATTGAAGGAAAACTGGATTGATAAGGAAAATCGAGGTTTGCTGGAATAAATTCTTAAGCATAAAAATCTTAGATTTTCGGTGAGTAAGGAGAAGTATTTCAGTGAAGTGATTAAGATTAACTAGCTGCGTCGCCGGGCTTTGCTGCACGGTCCACCTCGAAAATAAAAGTTATGTCAAGTGACGCGAGTTCAACACTCAGGATTAAACCGAAAAAAAAAGGTCAGTGCAATTTTGCGGAAGATTGCGGAAGAAAAAAAACCTAAACGTAAACATTTTAAATCCCCGGATTAAAGGAAAAGCCTCAAAACAAAAACAAGAATTTTACCTGTTCGTATTCGAGAAAAAAAGTGGCAACGCTATACATTTTAATAAATGCATTGTTGCGGAAAGTTGAGAGGAAGCACTGAATAATAATTTAAATGGACGAAAGCCTTCGAAAAATAGGGATTTTATGTCGAAATCAAAGTGTCATAATTAATAGTTTTTAATTGATATCTCCGCTAATTGTTATCGAAGGATTATGTTAAATAGATAAACATGAAGACGGGAAGATTACGAATCCATCGATACCAGGTTCGATGGTCAGTTCACTGTCGTTCGGGAGAAGTTTGGACATACATAGATACAGAGGTACATACGCTCAGTTTTTAATTATATAAGATAATGCCTTTTCTGTACGAAACATGAGAACGGAAAAGTAAGCATGTGACGTTTATTGATCTTCTTAATGAGAATAATATTTGTTTCAAGTGACACCCCTTCAACAATACACAAAGGAAAAAAAAAAGAGCACAATTTCCCATTGGTGAGTAGAAAAGAGCAATTTTGTGACTGAATATTTAAATTTAAGCCTCTTGGGATTTTTTTTTTTTTTAAGTACCCAAAATTCAGTTATAGTTATTAATTGACAAAAGCATTCCGTTACACGCATTTTCTGGCTTTCTCGCCCATAAGAATGCGAAAAAATCTGTATATAAATTTCTGAGCATCGAAAGACCTCTGTGCCAAATTTAGCAATGTGCCGACATTAACTGCATTTGTGCGAGGAAAACCATTCTATGATGATCTTTTGCCCCCCAATTGGAAGGCAAAAACCCTCTATGTGAATTCCAGAGCATCATAGGACCTATGTGCCCAATGTGGCAAACACTGCGGATAAAATGAATGAGGCAAAGGCTACGGAAAACTACGGATCTGTAAAAGGAAAATCCCCTATAAGAAGTTCTCTCCTACCCCTTCCAGAAGGACCTGAGCATCAAAGGGTCTCTGTGCCAAATTTGGCTAAAGTCTTACTTAGACTGAGTTTGTCTTAGGAACAAACTCACGCATAAATACATGTTGTATTTTTGAATGTAGTAGTAAAAAATATTTTGTTACTTTAAAGTGTTTTCGCAGATAATAGAACATGAAAGAATAAGACATTAAGCAAAATTTCATTGTTTATACTCACGGAAACGAGGCAGCTTATATTTTAACAAAAGAACTTACAGCAACCAACGTTTTGCAGAGCATTATTGAAAAGAGTTAAAAGTAAAACTAAAAGCAAATCAACAGTTTATGGTACAGGATAAGGCAGAGCAACTTGCTTATTTGAGTTTTCAGTTCTAACGCAAGAGCTGAATGGAAGTTTCTTAAGGTTTATAACTCATTTGTTTCAGTCACCAAATAGGAGTGGACGATGACGCAGGGCGAATTCGTCGTCTATGTGCATTATTTTAATGGTCATTCCGTCATCACAGTCAGCGTGCGTCCCATTCTAGTCCCCTGTGACTACTTTTGTGGGAGTATCTCAAGTCAGTAGTCTACAATGATCGAACCAGGACTTCTAATAATTTGAAGAACAGCAAGCTGTTGCTTACATATACTGTCTGATCACGGATTGTATGGAAAGACAAATTTCCGTTTTACAGTCGGAAATGGACGAATCTATTATTTTTTACCGATGTCAGCCTTTGCAGAAGCAGAGTCTTACGCGCTCAAATTTTTACTTTGCCCCCTTATTCACATAGATTCGTCTAATCTGAACGTTTGAAAATTCCATGCAATCTGTGGTTGGACGTGGAGATGCTGGAGAGAGTTCAATTCATTCAATCAATCAAATGGGGAGAGTTCAATTCAAGAGCTGGAGCGACTCCATCCGAGCCACGGTTAACATAACGAGTTTATTCAACAAAATAGACGACACAAAACCATATAACACATACACAAAACACACATATTCCTTTGGCGACCATCTTCGCCCTCCAACGTCTTACCCAATTCTGCTTTGTTCTGCCTTGTGCCACGACATCGCGTGACTATATCGGCAGCTGGCCATGGAAGAACCAAAACATTACATCATCCATTCATTACATGAAGAAATTCCCAAGCAATCTTATGATTACGAAAGGAAATATCATGAATTGTTGCACGAGGAATTACCATGATCACATGATCAAATTCAATCTCACGATCAAATTCAATCAACTGAGTGCATTTAAAAATCCCTAGCTGACCGGTGGACAGCACTCGAGCTCGAAATTTTTAGCCCTGCTATAAAAATATCATGCAAAAACACCCTACGTAAGAATTCACATATTCGCTAGGTAGAAAATTACCGGGCTCAGTAACTCATGAACTGCATTGCGATCATGAATTAAAAATGCATAATCTGTCACAATTCAGTACGCTTCATAAAAGCTGCATTAAGGCGTCAACAAAGCGAAGAGCATTCCCGCTGCATTAATTTTAACGAATAAGATCTTACAAGTAAAATACTATAACGACAGGCCATTTGAACAGCGGATAGATCACGGGATCATTCGATTGAAAACTCAATGCTCTACCGACAGGGGGAGCTACCCGGCTCTCTCTTTTGAGAATTCTATTGGAAGTTTGTAACCTATTGAAAAACAACTCCTTACATGATTTTAAATCTCAAATTTAAGAGAAGCGGTACATTTTTAGATAGTTGGTCTATATTTCGTCATTAGTCGACCCGATAAGCTTTGAAATGAGGGGTAAATCATGGAATTTGATAAAAGTATAAGGAAGATTTCGCTAACCGGTAGAAAAACAGGCTAGAGAAATAATATATAAAATGGACTCCATTTGCTTGACACAATCTTTGAAACTGGGTAAACATAAATTAACCATTAATACTGCAGAAACTCATTGACAACTTCTTGAAGGAAAAAATAAACAGTGTACTTTATTAATAAAATTATTCGCAATTGACATAAGCTAAAAAGTAAGATAAAAAATATAACTATTTGTTTCTTATATAATCGTTTTAAAAGTGCGCAGCAGCATGAAATATTTTAAAAGTAGCAATACTGTTGTGACCCTTTAAGCAATGCTTCACAACCCCCTTTTGGATCGCGACCCACAGGTTGAACCCCTGGATTATACAATGAATTGCTTAGTTTAACTTATCAATGAGTGAATTTAAAACCTGGAACTCTTCGGGAGAAACAATTCTAAATGTTTACTTTTGTATATTTAACTTTAAAAAATGAAACGAGCAGTTCTCTCTGAAAATATACGAAATGTATTTATATTAACTTGAGACAAACAAAACAAATGAAAGGAGATTTACTCTACTTCTCAAAATCTAATTCAAAATACAAGTTACAGTTTTTCACTGCTGAGTGTGTAAACTTAGTAAAAAGTAGAGTTCTAAAGCAAAATTGCGAAAGAAAATTGAGTTTATCTGAAATATTTCAAATCTTTCCTCTGTAAGAAGTCTTCTTCAGCTGCTAAGCTCTTATGAACTTATCCATTTCGCATAATAAAGCGAACTGTTTATAAAAGGTAAGTTAAAAATACGCGTAGTGTTTTTATTTGTCAACAGTTTTATAGGGATTTAGTAGAATCTTACGAGGGAAGATTTTTTTATACACATTTTCAAGCAATACCGAACGTTTCCAATTACACTTTAAGTTTTTTATTCATCCTAAGCAAATCTATTCATAAAAGTGGTGTCTTTTTTTTTTACCATGTCTTTGAAATAAAATTGAGAGTTTTACCTGGAGAGAATTAAGATAATGTTTTTAATCTTTGAAATCTTACACTGAGTGACGAATTTCGTTTAATAAATATATTCTTCTTACGTAAAATTTTAAAACTTGAAAATTGCAAGCTAATCTTCTTAAGAAACTAAAAGATATATCTCTTTGTTTTAGAATATTCTTTCCCCGCGATTTTAAGGCATTAAGCAAAGCATCATATTCTAACTTTTTAATTTCAATTTTTCTCTGTTCATGGGATGACAGATGTAACCAAACGCAATCTTACGTGAACTAAATTTTAAAGGATAATAAGCACAAAGAAACCGTTGTTCTTTTAAGTCTCAAAAGTAAAAAATAAAATCAGAATAATTTCCTAAACGTAATAAAAATTGGTGATATTTATTGGGAAGCTTAGTCATTAGTTTAGAGCTCTTAAAGAACTTGACCTTCTTCACTGTAAAAAAAATGTTCTGGAATTTTACGGCAAAAAATACTGGCAACCATATTGACAGTATGTTTTACCGTAAAATTTCAAATTTATTTTTACAGTGAAGGAGGGTGAAAAGTTGGGGGGAGCAGGGCTAAGAGTTCCGCGGCTAAGTTGTTCCCTTTCAATTAGCTCAATGAAGAAAAAAGACAAATGTATTTTGTTAAATACCTGGTAAAATGGAATGTTGTAGCGCACCGATGGTAGCCATGTTAGCCAGTCGCACGGTATATTAAAAGCTGAGCACGTGCATCACTGATCTACTTTTTGTAAATATTTTCGTTTTTGAACTTTTTGGTATTTTTCTCGAATTTTAATTGATGGTCTTTAGATCTTTGGTGTTTTTATGCAAATATCGAATGTGCATCCTAAAATACTACGCTGAAACGATTTACGTTTCGTTATCTTACTTATAATTTAGTTTTTCAAGGACATGTGCTTGTCGGGCTAGTTGTTCTTTCTTTGTGGTGCAAGTTGTTCCAAGGAAAAAATAGCCCCAAGGAACTCCTTACACCCATTTATCTATGTATATCAGTAGTGCAGTAAACAAAAACACATATAAATAAGTATTATATGTATATATTCGTTCCCGCGAAAGAAATTGGAGAATGTCGACTCTCGCCAAAGATTCACCGAAAATATTTGGTCGTCCTCTTACAGACAAATAGAAAAAAATGAAATTTTCGAATATCAAAATATGAATCAAAATATCTTTCATACTTTGATATGAAAGTACGAAATTTGTTGATCTACAGCTTGGTTACGCCAACTTGCGGTGATTTGAGAAAGTAGTCAAAGAGGTAAAACAGTTTAATGTTGCTCAGACAAGGCTCTGTCTCATTGGGCAGATCATATCCTACGCAATTGGATCTGTCTAGGCTTTACCTGTTTAACCATTTCATTAGCCAGAGACTGCAGCTTCTCCTTTGTGAGTTTAATCTGGTCAACTCAGTGTGGGACTTTTATTTTAGGAGATGTAAATTATTAAAAACGTAATTAACTTTCCTTTTCGTAATCCAGAGAAAGGTAGCTGCAACAGTCGCTGAAAATGGTAATTAGAATGTCGTGCATGTACAATAAACTCCTGGTTACCAGCGGAATAGGGTGCCACGGTAACCGTGGATAAGCGAATTTCGCGGATGTTTGTTGATGTTGCACGATAGGTAAAAATAATCATACACTGTAAAAAAAAATCGAAACTTTACTGGTTATTTCCGTCGAACGCTTCGGGATTTCAGAGGTTTTGACCTAGTTCCCCATTAAATCCAGTATCTTCGCCAAAAAGTTTCCTGAATTGCTAAAAGATGCACGAAGACAGACCTCCCACTGGTGTGAAAACTTTTTTTTGCTACCAGTTTAAAGATTGAATGAGAGTGTTATCTAAGCGTATTGGTTGTAGCTTAAGTACGGCCTGTTCAGATTGACTGAGTTCCCGAAGGGGACAAATAAGTCACTGGACAGTTGCAGCTTTGCAAAACAGGAATTGCAGCCAGACTATGTCTAGTTCTTGCTTGCAATTTTCGCCTGTTTTGGCCATGGTTGCTCTAATGCTTCTAGAGCTTTCTTGGTATATCAGGAAAGCTTTAGTCAATAAAATTAAACCTACTTAATTTTTCTAGAAGGTTCCCGAGACATGATTATCTTTAACAGGGGAGATTTTCCAATAATTCAGAAAATTTCAAGGATAATTTCAGAAAGGTTACTGTCTTTTATCAGAAAACGTTCCTGGTTTTTGCAAGATATGTTACTGGCTGAAATTGGGCACATTAGCTGCCTATTATTTTCCAGGAACGTTTCTGAATCGTTTTCACAGTGTAGTACATTAAAGAGCAAAAGAAAATCAGCAACTCACATACATTCAAACTCAAGTAATGATGCTAGAGACAAACGATTAAACTTGTAACATTAAAAGTGATAACTATACTATGTAGAAAATGTACGTAAATGCCAAAAAATAATCTGTCGTTGCTGCAAACGGACACAGAAAATCATGCAAACAGATCAACTAAATCAAATCAAGTTAGGTTACGCCGAAAACATGTAAAGAAGGATAACTTTTGCTAACAACACTGGCTCGGTCTACAGGCATAAGAAGTATAAATGTAAAAATCGGGTTTCAACTAGTCAGGTTTCGGTGACCGAGGAGAGTTTGATGTTTTTGGGAAGAAAGGGGAGGAAAGGAATTGGAATGTCTAAAAATAGATCTTGCACTTGGTAAGTTGAGTATTTTTTATACTCAGTAATTTATGAACACAAAAATAAACAAATAAATAAACAATAAATAAACAAATCCGCAATAACAATATCCGCTCGCAGGTAATCGGATTTCATTGTAATCATTTTCACTGACCTCTTTTGTGGGTCGTCTGCGAAGTATCGTAGCATTTATAGTCAAATAGGGTTTTCTGTTGTGATTGCACGCTGAACTACAGTCGAATCTCGATATCTCGGAGCTTATAACTCGAATATTCCTTTATCTCGAAGTCATCGGGTCCCAACTCTTGAGACTGTTGTAGAAACTTCCCATAACTCGAACGTTTTAGCCGGTTTCTTGGGATTTCAAGCTATCGAGAGTTGACTGTAGTTATCAGCTTATTAGCTACAGAAAAGATATTAAATATTTTATTTAAATTATCTATATTGTTCCATCCTGCTATATTTTGCTATATTTTACTCTGCTAATATATTATAATAAAACTATACTTATTAACTGTGCCTTAACGTATGTATTTGTATTTAAACGGTAATAATTGAACCTTTAAATGCAAATTATCAACGCTAAAGTGTAAAATAAGTTAAGTTTGTTTTTCGTTTAAGAAAAACACCTGACTATGCAGACGATATTGCTTTTTAGCCTTTAAATAAACACTTATTTTTAATAAACAATCATTTGTTTATCACAAATTATACCTTTAACAAATTACTCGTCTCGAAACGATGTTCATCTCAAAATCATCATCGTTAAACATCGTCGGGTTAATATCGTACAACTTGCCCCGCCCTCGTTTTCCTACGAAATGCTAGTCAAACGAGCTGATGTGGGCATCACATGACTCCCTTTTCCTCCAATTTAATATCATTTCCCCATTATCGGCAGTTTTATTGTGATTCAATAGTTTACTCTCTAAATATCACCAACAGTGGCCAAATTGAAACCAGATTTTTAAAAGTAATAAAAAATAATTTAAAAAAAAATCGCCAAATTTGTCGCTAAGTTGATGAAAAACCTGGCGACCAAAAAACTGGCGATATATCAATAAGTGTCGGCCAAAATAAGTTTACGCCACATGAGTTTACATCGAAATTGACAATGATGTCCCCCCAAAAAGGGCCGAAAGACCCCTTTAGAGACACTTGAATGCAGCCAAAAGGGGAGCTGCACAACTAGACCCCACTAGGAGCTTACGTACCAAATTTCAACTTTCTAGGACTTACCGTTCTTGAGTTATGTGACATACATGCGCACATACGCACATCCGCACATACGCACATACATACATACGTACATACAGACTTCACGAGAAAATTCGTTGTAATTAACTCGGGAATCATCATTACGGATATTTCGCGTGTCTATATGTTCTTAGGCACTATTCCACCTGTGGTCAAGGCGAAAAAAACTCAATATTCATTCGGGAGTGAGCAAAATGGAAATTAAGGTCGATTTTTGAGTGAAACTTTTTCGCGAATACAATACTTCCTTTTTTGTAAAAGGAAGTAAAAACAGTTATATCACAGGGGCAAATATTACTCTATTTTAATTTAAAAATATTAATTCTAGAACTAAGTGTCAGTAACAAATTTTGAGTTGGTTCGAAAAACGGAACTACTAGCTCAGCCCTCACCTATTGGCGTGCATGCTGCCAGTACTTTTCCCCCAACGTTTCAGATTTTTTTTTATAGTGAAAAAGGGAAAGTTTTACAGTGAAAAGGAAGACAAAAAGTACTGGAATCCATGTCGCCAGTACTTTTTCCGTAAAGAGCCAGATTTCTTTTTACAGTGAAGGAGGCATGGTTTTACTGTGAATAAAGACAAATAGTACAAACATTCATATTGCCAGTACATTTTACCTTAAAATTCTATTGACGGAATTTTGAATTGCATTGAATTTTTTGGATTGAAATTTTACGGCAAAGAAATTTCGGCTAGTTGAGCGGAATAAAACAGCAAGTTTCAGATAGCGGGGTTCGAGCCTGCCATCTTAAGTTGCTGCACGTCGTGCTAGCCGTTATACTGAATGGAAGTCGAGGAAGAGCAAAAGAAATGAAGAATTATAGGCTACCATAAGTCACGAGGTGTACCAATTCGTGCTGCAATCGCTTACTGTTCCCGATAAAATTTACTGCAAAAAGCACTTCATTTACAATATAATTTTCCTACATTTTCAACACCCTTTTAACTATTTTTTCTTATTCTTCACCGTTTTAGCTAGTTTTTAAAAAAAAATTTTGGGGGGGGAGGAATGTTCGTGAGAAATATTATATTACGGAATAATAGGTGAATTACTTTTTTATACAACAAAATACGTAATTACAAAAAAAAAAAGAAATACTTTACGTTACTTTCAATCAGTATTTAAGCTGTATAGCAGAAATTCTTGCCAGTACAGCCCACGTGCGTTGCTCATTAAATTGCGAGCTGAATGGAGAACAATATGAGGAATTAATTCTGAAACACAAAAGCAATTACAGAAAATGATAACGCATCGCATGTAGGATCATTAAGGTGAACGCAAGGTCATTTAGATAATCGCGCAAACTTGGCAAAATTGAAAAATGCTTTAGCAGCGATATAACTAAATTAATGTCGACGTACTTGATAACATATTCCTTGAAGAGCATATATTTATCTTTTGAAGTTAATAATTCATAGAGCGCTAAGCAGTAATAGTTTTCCTACTACAGATCACAAAATCTGTTCAGATAAATTATCAGTGTTTTAACAATTGATGGTAATAACTTTAAGGAAGTACTGGTGGGTGTTTCGGGGATACATGAAACCATTTCTACAAAACACATGACTTATGTATCAATGAACATCCTACAAAGATAATGTGACAGTAAAACGTAATTTTCTGGGTATAGCTTTTTTTTTTTTTTTTTTTTTTTGAGCAATCACGATTGCTTATTGTTCTCACTTGATTGTTTTTGGCGTGCTATCATTTTATTTTCCCACCGCCTCCCTCTGCAGCACCACCGTCGACCGGCCTCACGATGCTGCTCCTCTAGCGAAAACCGTATCCAGGTTGCGTCCATATCCTACACGCATACATACCCACACGCATGCCTACACACACATACCCACACGCATGCTTGCATACATACCCACACACACACACATAAAACTTCATACCCACACGCATGCCTACACACACACACCCACACGCATGCCTACACACATACCCACACGCATGCCTACACACACATACCCACACGCATGCCTACACACACATACCCACACGCATGCTTGCATACATACCCACACACACACACATAAAACTTCATACCCACACGCATGCCTACACACACACACCCACACGCATGCCTACACACATACCCACACGCATGCCTACACACACATACCCACACGCATGCCTACACACACATACCCACACGCATACCTACACACACATACCCACACGCATGCCTACACACACATACCCACACGCATGCTTGCACACATACCCACACACACATACCTACACACACATACACAAATATACACACACACATACCCACACACTCATGCCTGCACACAGACACAAACACACGTCTACACACACACTTTCACCCACACACACACACCCACCCACACACACATACACATATATATATACACAAACACATACACACATACACACACACTCATGCCTGCACACCGACACAAACACACATCTAAACACACACACTCACATACACACATACCCACACACACACATACACAACTATACACACACATACCCACTCACTCATACCTGCACACAGACACAAACACACGTCTACACACACACACACACTCACGGCACGAGTAATGGCGGATGATGTCGACGAGCGATTTCTGGCAGCTGTTGAAAAGCTTCAAAAAGTGTGTGAGATCAGTGGAAATTTACGCAAGGATTTGCGGCAGTGTATTCTAGAATCGATCACTGATCTCCACAGCATCAAAAACGATTTACAGTCGACTATATCGACTTTAAGAGAACAAGTCAAATCTGCAAATGCCAACGCGGCTTGTTCACTCAGGCCTACTACGGCGAGAACTTTTGCGGATATTGCCTCGAAGCCTGTGCCGCACTTAGCCGGCGACCTCTCCCGCAAGCCACCGATGTTTACTGCGGTGGTTAAACCTCTGAAAAATCAAAAACCATAAGAGTTGAAGAATCAGCTTAAAAGAAGTATCGATCCTGAATTGCTCCAGATCGGCGTGGAAAGATTAAAAGTAATTAACGGAGGTAAGATTCTGATAAGCTGTAAAGACAAATCTGATCTTTATAAACTTTGTGATATAGTCGATGAACAATTGGGCGGTGAAATGAGTATTTCTAAAAATAAAAAGTTTCTTCCCCAGATTATTATATTTGATATACCTGAGGAAATAGAAATTGATAATGCTGAAACTATTATTAAAAACCAAAACCGAGATGTACTGCAGGGAGAAATTTTTAACGTCAAATTTATTAG